>NC_073241.2:23391250-23705000 GCF_029281585.2 Gorilla gorilla gorilla
CATGAAGTTCAATGAGTATTGGAGAGTCCCCATGAGGTGAAGGGGCTTCAGCCCAACCATTGGTCCCTGCTGCACTCACTCTTCAAGAAGGACCACCAGCTGCCTGATGGTGAGCATGGAGCAGGTCTGAGTGGACCAGACTAGGGCCAAGAAACACACAAAATTGAAACACAAAGAAATACAAAACATGAACAGACCAATAACAAATAATGAGATCAAAGCTGTAATAAAAAGTCTCCCAGTAAAGAAAAGCCCCAATATTCTATGGCTTCACTACTGAATTCTAACAAATATTTAAAGAACTAACACCAATCCTACTGAAACTATTCCACAAAATAGAGATGGGGAATACTTCAAAACTCATTCTATAACACCAGAATTACCTTTATACCAAAATCAAAGACACTTTAAAAAAAGAAAACTACAATATCTCCAATTAATATTGATGCAAAAATCCTCAACAAAATGCTAGCAAACCTTTAAGCAATACATTAAAAATATCATTCTTCATGATCATGTGTGATTTATCACACCCTTGTGATTTATCACAAGGATGCAAGAATGGTTGCAAATCAATCCAAATGATACATCACATCAACAAAATGAAGGAAAAGATTATATAATCATTTAAATTAAGGCATTTTAAAAAAAGCATTTGCTAAAATTCAACATCCCATCATGATTAAAAACCCTCAAAAACCTGGGTAGAGAAAGAACATTATTAACATAATAAAAGCCATATATGACATACCCACAGCTAGTATCATACTGACAAGGGAAACACTGAAATCCCCTTCTCTAAGATCTGGAACATGACCAGGATGCCCACTTTCACCACTGTTATTCTCCATAGTACTGGAAGTCCTAGCAAAAGCAATCAGACAAGAGAGAGAAATAAAGGGCATCTAAAGGGAAGAAGACAAATTATCCTTGTTTTGCAGATGATATAATCTTATATTTGTAAAAAACCTGAAGACTCCACAAAAACTACTAGAACTGATAAATTCAGTAGAGTTTCTGGATACAAATCAATATATAAAAATCAGTAGCTTTTTTTTTTTTTTTGAGACAGAGTCTCGCTCTGTCACCCAGGCTGGAGTGCAGTGGTGCAATCTTGGCTCACTGCAAGCTCCGCCTCCTGGATTCACATCATTCTCCTGCCTCAGCCTCCCAAGGAGCTGGGGCTACAGGCACCCACCATCACACCTGGCTAACTTTTTTTGTATTTTTAGTAGAGACGGGGTTTCATCGTGTTAGCCAGTATGGTCTCGATCTCCTGACCTCGTGATCTGCCCACCTCACCTTCCCAAAGTGCTGGGATTACAGGCATCAGCCACCGCGCCCAGCAGGAATCAGTAACATTTCTATATGCCAAGAGTGAACAATCTGAAAAAGAATTTAAAAAGAAATACCATTTATCACAGCCACAAATAGAACTAAATACATAGAAATCAACCAAAGAAGTAAAGGATTTCTACAACAAAAACTATAACACAATCATAAAATAATTTGAAGACACAAAAATTGAAAGATATTCCATGTTCATGGATTGATAGTGTTAGTATGTTAAAATGTCTATATTACCCAAAGCAATTCACAGATTAAATGCAGGAATCACATTAACTGACTTCAAATTATATTACAAAGCTATAGTAACTGTAGCAGCCTGGTACTGGCATAAAAATAGACACATAAACCAATGGAATTGAACAGATAACCCAGAAAAAAATTTTATACATTTTCACTGAACTCATTTTCAACAAATGTGCCAAGAACTTAAATTAGGGAAAAGACAATCTCTTCAATAAATCATGCTTGGAAAACTGGATATCTACATGCAAAAGAATGAAATTATAACCCCAACTCTTGCCATATACAAAAGTCAAATCAAAATGGATTAAATACTTAAATCTAAGACCTCAAATTAAAAAACTACTGCAAGAAAACATTGGGGAAAGTCTCTCCAGGTCTTGGAAAAAATGTCTTGAGTAATACCCCACAAGAACAGGCAACGAAAGCAAATATGGACAAATGAAGTTACATCAAGTTAAAAATCTTCTGCATGTCAAAGGAAATGATCAATAAAGTGAGGAAACAACCCACAGAATAGGAGAACATATTTGCAAACTATTCACCTGACAAAGGATGAATAACTAGAACAGATAAGCAGCTCAAACTACTGTATAGCAAAAAAATCTAGTAATCTGATCTTTAAAATGGGCAAAATATTTCAATAAACATTTCTTAAAAGAAGGCATATGAATTGCAAGCAGTTATATTATCAGAAACATGCAAATCAAAACTACAATGAGATATCATCTTACCCCAGTTAAAATGAATTTTGTCCAAAAGTCAGGCAACAGCAAATGCCAGTGAGAATGTGGAGAAATGGGAAGCTTGGTACTCTGTTGGTGGAAATGTAAATTAGTACAACCACTATGGAAAACAGCTTGGAGGTTTCTCATAAAACTAAACTAGAGCTTCCACATAATCCAGCAATTTCACTGCTAAGTATATACTCACAAGAAAGGAACTCAGTATGTTGAAAAGATGTCTACATTCCCATGTTTGTTGCAGTATTGTTGAAAATAGTCAAGATTTGGAAGCAACATAAGTGTCAATCAACAGATGAATGGATAAAGAAAATGTAGTATGTATACACAGTGGAGCCAGAAAAAAAGAATGAGATTCTGTCATTTTTAACAACATGGATGAGGGTTATTATGCTAAATGAAATAAGCCAGGCACAGAAAGACAAACTTTGCATGTTCTCACTTATTTATGGGCGCTAAGGATCCCATTGAGTTGAACTCAACGGAGATAGAGAGTAGAAGGATGGTTACCAGAGGCTGAGAAGCATAGTAGGGGGGCAGTTTGGTAGGGCCATGGAGGGAAGTGAGGATGGCTAATGGGTACAAGAAATAGTTAAAAAGAATGAATAAGAGGTAGAGGTACTATTTGATTGCACAACAGGGTATTTGTGCTGATAGCACAACAGTAGTATTTGTACTGATAACACAGTTTGTACTGGTAGCACAACAGTAGTACTTGATACCACAACTCTGCAATTGTCAATAATTGACAATTATTATAATCAATAATAATTTAGTTGTACCTTTTAAAATAACTGAAATCATATAATTCAATTTTTGTAATACAGAGTAAATGCTTGAGGAGATGGATACCCCATTTACCATGCTGTGATTGTTACACGTTGCATGCCTGTATCAAAGTATCTCATGTACCCCATTTATACACACAACTACTGTATACCCACAAAAAATAAAAATAAATGTGATATAATAATCAGGTATGGTTTTGCTGGGGTATATATTACATTGTTGTATTTTGCCTAGTCTATAGGATTAGGGGGAATAGCTGTGGTAAATTCCCACAGAGGCAGTTGCAAAACTCCCTACACTTCTCTCTCCCATTTGCACTTTAGTTTGTTAAAATCTGCTAAAGCTGTTTCTAATTCACTACTTTGTAGCATTCTTTGGCTTTGTTTTGGAGGACTAGTAAATCAGTTAGCTGATATTGGTTTGAAAACCCTGAATCATAGGTCTTAAGCATTATTTGGAATTCCTTGGCAAACCTAAGGTGTCTTGAGTCAGATCAGGAAATCCAAACATCAGAGCACTTAATTCGGACTTGGTGTAAAGTGTATATCTTATGTTTGAACCCACTCTTCCTGTGGGTTTTGTTTTAAAAGAAATGACTACTATTTTGTCTTCTGTAGCTATTTCTGGACGCTTTGTGGTTTAAGAAGGAATACAGGGAGGAGAAAGAGAAAAAAAAGAAATCATCCAGGCAAGGAAGTTTAGAAAGCAGAGGTTTAGGAGAAGAAAAAGAAGAGACAGTTTCTGGCAGCTTCCTGATTTTAGAAGCTGATTTTGCTACTTTTCTTTAATTCTGAGGTAGTTTCAAATATTTTGTTGTTACCTTTCTGGAAAGAAATAAGTTTGTCGTTTCTACTTTTGGATGTTTTTAGGTGCCAGCTAAAATACAACCCTCATTTATTTTCCTTGATGCGGAAACCTAACTTCTCTAATTTAGCATACGAGAAGACCAGTTTGGGAATATTTAAATTTCTTCACTTTGGGAACCTTAGATGTTGGTCGTCCTTAGTAAAATCCTCCCTTTACATAAATGTTTGCAAGAAGAGGTGCTGTAATTATCACACATAAAACCAGCTGGGGTGCCCAAAGGGGGACACTCTCCTTGCCTGTCCTCGATTTTAGAGATTTTTTTTCTCATTTTTCTTTAAAAGGAGTAGTTGAACTGTGGCTTGTCATTTGGTTAGAGGATCAGAGTGTGCAGATTGTGGATGAGACTCCATGGTGTCTATCACTGAGTCATTTCTGTCCTCTTGTATCTCCCAGTTTCTCTGTCTTGGCGTTTATCACCTCCAGGGAGATGCAAATCAAAACAATACCAGACATTACCTTATCTTAAGTAGAATGGCTATAATCAAAATGACAAAAGAGAACAAGTGTTGGCAAGGATGTGGAATAAAGGGAACTCTTATAAACTGTTGGTTTGAATACAAATTAATACAGCCACTATGAAAAACAAGTATGGAAGTTTCTCAACCTAAAATGGAACTACTGTATGTTCCAGCAATTCCACAACTAGGCATATAGCCAAAAGAAATAAAATCAGTATGTTAAAGAGATAGCTACACTCCCATGTTTATTACAGCACTATTGACAATGGCCAAGATATGGAATCAATCACAGTGCCCATCAAAGAATAAATGGATAAGACAACATGGTATGTAAACATAATGAAATACTATTTGGCCACAAATATATGGCATATTAAAATAAATGGCAGAATACAATTCTGCCATTTAAGACAACATAGATGAACCTGAAGGACATTATGTTAAGTGAAATAAGCCAGACATAGAGAGACAAATAACACAGGAATTTATTAAATGTGGAATCTAAGCAAGCTTATCTCTTAGAAGTAGAGAGTAGAATGGTGGTTACCAGAGCCTGCGGTGGTTAGTGGGGAGGACAGGATGGAAAGATGTTGGTCAAAGGAAACATAATTATTATTAGATAGAAGCAATATATTTTACAAGATCTGTTATGCAGCACGGCAGCCATACTTAATTATGATATATTGCAGTCCTGAAAAATGAAAAGGTAGTTGATGTTAAGTGTTGTCACCACAAAAAACAATAACTTTTAGATCATGCATTTGTTAATTAGCTAGATTTAATCATTTTATAATCTATATGTAATTCAAAACATACATAATAAACTTACACAATGTTATTTTCAATTAAAAACAAATTTTAAAATTATGCTTAAAAATTTTTTTATTCAAGCTAGAATTTGAATATAGCTAAATATCTTCAATAAATAAGAAAAATTAAAATAATTTCAAAAATTAAAACTAAGAGATTTGCTTGCCAATAGGAGCTGCGTAAGAGTGTACTCAAGAAGAAAATAACATTTTCCTGTATAAAGGTAAAATTAAAATGAAGGGGTGAGAGACAGACCTTGAGAATACAAAATCATAGTGGACATTGAATTGAGGAAAGCACAAAGTTCTTGGCACCAAAAAATTAAAAGATATTGAGATATTATAAAAGTACAATTCACATGTTTTATTTAAATCAGAAAGAAAATTATGTGCTTTTTGTATAATTTATTTGATTACAAAGAAATAATTTTTAGAAAATTTTATCACCAACTTGTTAAAAATAGATGGCACTTCCATTGCAACTTTTGCAGAATATTGATGATTCTTTTATCAGATCTGATTAGCACCAGAGGACTGACAGTGGCATGGGCATTGACCAAAAACTTGTGGACACCATAGGTGACAGGGCCAATTACCCATAACAGCATTGCGGATGATGAGAGGATGAAGTCCACTGAGTACATCAGCACAAAGAAATTCACCAGCATCAGGATGGTCTTGGTGGCCATTTTCACTAGAGAGGTCCTTAATATAAGGCTGCTGCTGTGAAAGTGCTGGGAGTGCCTCTGATGCCTGGACAAAAGAATGACCATGTATATAATTGAGAGCAGCGTGATTCCTATGAAGAAGGCATCTCTGGATAATGACAGCATAAGAAATAGCGCCCTGATGAGGACATTCATTGGGAAAAATGTGCAATATTTGCTGATATTCAAAATCATCTGGGTCATTGGAATAACCTACAGTGTAGATTATCATGTCACTACTGAAAGACAAATTGTTAAACCAAAAAACGAATAAGCCCAGGATATCGTATTTTGTAAATGTATGTTTAAATCTCACCAACCAGGAGGTGCTGGGGCTGATGGTAATGGCCTGGAGCATGCTCAGGAGGCAGGTGGTGCAGATTGAGAGGCCCCTCATCACCTTGTGCAAATAGAAGAAAGCTTTAGGCCGGGCGCGGTGGCTCACGCCTGTAATCCCAGCACTTTGGGAGGCCGAGGCGGGTGGATCACGAGGTCAGGAGATCAAGACCATCCTGGCTAACACGGTGAAACTCCGTCTCTACTAAAAAATACAAAAAAATTTAGCCGGGCGTTGTGGCAGGCGCCTGTAGTCCCAGCCACATGGGAGGCTGAGGCAGGAGAATGGCGTGAACCCGGGAGGTGGAGTTTGCAGTGAGCTGAGGTCGTGCCACTGCACTCCAGCCTGGGCAACAGAGTGAGACTCCATCTCCAAAAAAAAAAAAAAAAAAGAAAGCTTTACATCTAAAGTTATTCTGAAAATTCAGTGACTCAAACATGTCTGGAGACAAAAACTCCATTGCAGTGAAGAGCATTACTAGGTGGACAAAGGCCAAATGACAGGTGACCAGGTCATGGGTCTTAGGCCTGTGATCCTGAAAGAATGTAAAAATGTGGAAGAGAAGATGGAAGATGTTGGCTGAGATTCTAATGCTAGCTTGACAATTAAAGGCATTTTTAAAAGATAACATAAGTGAAAACTGTGTTCATCCTAATGGCATAGAAGAAACATATTTTGTAGATCTGAAAAAAAATGACTTCATATCATCAATGTTCTTTCTTCAGTGTTTGAAATTATTACCATCATTATTATTTTTATTTTACTCACTTATTCTTGATTAACCTTGATGCTAAATTCTTGATAATATACCCCCTGCACTCTTTTCTAAGCCAAATAATTATATATATATATATAATTATTACTCTCTATATATAATGAATACATTTACAATCATGCCTGTATAGGGTGCACACTATCTATATTCCTAATGCCCTTTGCCCTCCATCTTTAGAAATCAATTTTTGTTATTTTGTGTTCTCTCATTTTATTTTTAGCACCCAATTCAGTGACAGGCATATAAAATGAATCACATTTGCACAGTTGAATTGAATAAAATGTATGCTAAAGTGGAAAGACTCACTAAAGCAAACAATTAAAAATATATCCAATTGAGTCTTTCTCATGATCTATCACTTTGATACGGTTTATTCTTCACTCTTCCATGGTTTTTGATGCTTATGATTCTACTGGGCCCACCATGATAATTCATAATAGTCTTCTTATTTTTCATCAGCATATCAGCAATTTTGATCCCATTTGCAACCTTATATTCTCTTTGCCATGAATTGTAATGTATTTCCAGTATCTAAGAACTTGGATGCAAATATCTTTTTTAGGGAGTGGGGAACATTATTCTGTTTATCCAAACCCTAATTAACTGTATGTCTTAGAAATGGTCCTGGTGCTTTCCCAGTTTAGTTCACACCCCAGAGACTTATCATGTGAACTCTCTTCATCTCAGAACAAAATTTTTAATATTTGCTTCTCAGTTATCAACAAGATAAACACTACTTTTAATCATTTTATTTCAACCAAGAGGTTGCATTAAAATAGTCACACATGGTTCTTTTTCCTGAGACTTTACTTGATACAGGAATGTCAGTCTCCAATGAGAAAGATAATGCCTCTCAAGTATTCTTGGGATATCCTCAATACCATAATACCTTGTAAAATTTTGCAGAACAATTTTGCAGTTGCCATTTCATGTTATTTGGCCAGGATTCAGGTATCATTGTATCATTTGGCTTTAATCCATGGGTAAAAACAATTTAGCTTCATGCATGAAATATAAAAAACAGTAAATTAGCACAGATTTGGGGGTGTATGAAGGTGTGTCTGGTTATATATTCAAAGTCATTTATCATTACATTGTCCCCTAAATAAAAATATGAAAGGCAATGCAAACATCTTGACACTTAGTATTCTTGTCTAATAAACACAAGTGACTGAGGTAAAAAATATTGCTCTAAAACCACCAGATATGTTTGATTTTATAAAGGAAATATCATCTAGGTGATTAAATGGTTATTACTCTCTCTACAAAACTTTAGTAAGTGAATCCATGTATCATAAATGTCAGAATCAAACAATGAAAAGTTCCCACCAACATGCGTCTGCACCATCAGCATGGTTGAGTTCTGCTGTCAAGTTGAAATCAGAAAAAAAAAAAAAAAAAAAAAACAAGGGGAGGCACCAAGATGGCCAAATAGGAACAGCTCTGGTCTACAGCTTCCAGCACTATCAACACAGAAGACAGATGATTTCTGCATTTCCAACTGAAGTACCTGGAACTGGTTGGACAGTGGGTGTAGCCCACGGAGAGGGTGAGCTGAAGCAGGGTGGGGCATCACCTCATCCAGGAAGTACAAGGGGTTGGGGGATTTCCCTTTCCTAGTCAAGGGAAGCCATGACAGATGGTACCTGGAAAATTGGGACACTTCCACCCTAATACTGCACTTTTCCAACAGTCTTAGCAAATGGCACACAAGGAGATTATATCCCGCACCTGGCTCGGAGGATCACACACCCATGGAGCCTTGCTCACTGCTAGCGCAGCGGTCTGAGATCGAACTGGGAGGCAGCAGACAGGCTGGGGAAGGGGCATCTGCCATTGCTGAGGCTTGACTAGGTAAACAAAGCCACAGGGAAGCTTGAACTGGGTGGAGCCCACCACAACTCAACGAGGACTGCCTGCCTCTGTAGACTCCACCTCTAGGGGCAGAGCATAGCTGAACAAAAGACAGCAGAAACTTTCTACAGCAGAAGTTTCTACAGCCTTAAACTTCCCTGTCTGACAGCTCTGAAGAGAGCAGTAGTTCCCACAGAATGGAGTTTAAGCTCTGAGAATGGACAGACTGCCTCCTCAAGTGTGTCCCTGGCCCCCAAGTAGCCTAACTGAGAGACACCTCCCAGTAGGGGTCAACTGACACCTCATACAGCCAGGTGCCCCTCTGAGACAGAGCTTCCAGAGGAAGGATCAGGCAGCAACATTTGCTGTTCTGCAATATTTGCTGTTCTGAAGCCTCTGCCAGTGATACCCAGGCAAACAGCGTCTGGAGTGGACCTCCAGCAAACTCCAACAGACCTGCAGCTGAGGAATCTGTTAGAAGGAAAACTAACAAACAAAAGCAATAGCATCAACATCAACAAAAAGGACATCCACGCCAAAACCCCATCTGTAGGTCACCATCATCAAAGACCAAAGGTAGATAAAATGATGAAGATGGAGAGAAACCAGAGCAGAGAAGCTGAAAAGTCTAAAAACCACTGCACCTCTTCTCCTCCAAAGTGTCACAGCTCCTCCACAGCAATGGAACAAATCTGGATGGAGAATGACTTTGATGAGTTGACAGGAGTAGGCTTCAGAAGGTTGGTAATAACAAACTTCTCCAAGCTAAAGGAGGATGTTCGAACCCATCGCAAGGAAGCTAAAAACCTTGAAAAAAGATTAGATGAATGGCTAACTGGAATAAACGGCATAGAGAAGACCTTAAATGACCAAATGGAGGTGAAAACAATGGCACAAGAACTACGTGACACATGCACAAGCCTCAGTAGCCGATTTGATCAAGTGGAAGAAAGGGGATCAGTGATTGAAGGTCAAATGAATGAAATGAAGTGAGAAGAGAAGTTTAGAGAAAAAAGAGTAAAAAGAAATGAACAAAGCCTCCAAGAAATATGGGACTATGTGAAAAGACCAAATCTACTTATGATTGGTGTACCTGAAATTGACGGGGAGAATGGAACTAAGTTGGAAAACACTCTTCAGGAAATTATCCAGGAAAACTTCCACAACTTAGCAAGGCAGGCCAACATTCAAATTCGGGAAATACAGAGAACACCACAAAGATACTCTATGAGAAGAGCAACCCTGAGACACAGAATTGTCAGATTCACCAAGGTTGAAATGAAGGAAAAAAGGTTAAGGGCAGCCAGAGGGAAAGGTCGGGTTACCCACAAAGGGAAGCCCATCAGACTAACAGCGGATCTCTCAGCAGAAACTCTACAAGCCAGAAGATAGTGGGGGCCAATATTCAACATTCTTAATGAAAAGAATTTTCAACACAGAACTTCATTTCCAGCCAAACTAAGCTTCGTAAGTGAAGGAGAAAGAAAATCCTTTATAGACAAGCAAATGCTGAGAGATTTTGTCACCACCAGGCCTGCTCTACAAGAGCTCCTGAAGGAAGCAGTAAACAGGGAAAGAACAACCAGTACCAGCCACTGCAAAAACATGCCAAATTGTAAAGACCATCGATGCTAGGAAGAAACTGCATCAACTAATGGGCAAAATAACCAGCTAACATCATAATGACAGGATCAAATTCACACGTAACAATATTAACCTTAAATGTAAATGGGCTAAATGTTCCAATTAAAAAACACAGACTGGCAAATTGGATAAAGAGTCAAGACCCATCAGTGTGCTGTATTCAGGAGACCCACCTGACATGCAGAGACACATATAGGTTCAAAATAAAGGGATGGAGGAAGATCACCAAGTAAATGGAAAACAAAAAACAGCAGGGGTTGCAATCGTAGTCTCAGGAAAAACAGACTTTAAGCCAACAAAGATCAAAAGAGACATAGAAGGCCATTACATAATGGTAAAGGGATCAATTCAACAAGAAGAGCTAACTATCCTAAATATATATGCACCCAATACAGGGGCACACAGATTCACAAAGCCAATCTTTAGAGATGTACAAAGAGACTTAGACTCCCACACAATAATGATGGGTGACTTTAACACCCCATTGTCAACATTAGACAGATCAACGAGACAGAAAGTTAACAAGGATATCCAGGATTTGAACTCAGCTCTGCACCAAGTGGACCTAAGACATCTACAGAACTCTGTACCCCAAATCAACAGAATATACATTCTTCTCAGCACCCCATCTCACTTATACTTAAATTGACCACATAGTTGGAAGGAAAGCACTACACACCAAATGTAAAAGAACAGAAATCACAACAAACTGTCTCTCAGACAACAGTGCAATCAAATTAGAACTCAGGATTAAGAAACTCACTCAAAACGGCCCAACTAGATGGAAACTGAACAACCTACTCCTGAATGACTACTGGGTACATAACGAAATGAAGGCAGAAATAAAGATGCTCTTTGAAACCAAAGAGAACAAAGACACAACATACCAGAATCTCTGGGACACATATAGAGCAGTGTGTAGAGAGAAATTTATAGCACTAAATGCCCACAAGAGAGATCAGGAAAGATCGAAAATCGATTCCCTAACATCACAATTAAAAGAACTAGAGAAGCAAGAGCAAACACATTCAAAAGCTAGCAGAAGGCAAGAAATAACTAAGATCAGAGCAGAACTGAAGGAAATAGAGATACAAAAAGCCTTCAAAAAATCAATGAATCCAGGAGCTGGTTTTTTGAAAACATCGACAAAATAGATAGACCACTAGCAACACTAATAAAGAAGGAAAGAGAGAAGAATCAAATAAACACAATAAAAAATGATAAAGGGGATATCACCACCGATCTCACAGAAATACAAACTACCATCAGAGAATACTATAAACACCTCTATGCAATAAACTAGAAAATCTAGAAGAAATGGATAAATTCCTCGACACATACACCCTCACAAGACTGAACAAGGAAGAACTTTAATCCTTGAATAGACCAATAACAGGCTCTGAAATTGAGGCAATAATTAACAGCCTACCAACCAAAAAATATCCAGGACCAGATGGATTCACAGCCGAATTTTACCAGAGGTACAAAGAGGAGCTGGTACCATTCCTTCTGAAACTATTCCAATCAATAGAAAAAGAGGGAATCCTCCCTAACTCATTTTATGAGGCCAGCATCATCCTGATAACAAAGCCTGACAGAGACACAACAAAAAAAGAGAATTTTAGACCAATATCCCTGATGAACATCGATGCAAAAATCCTCAATAAAATACTGGCAAACCAAATCCAGCATCACATCAAAAAGCTTATCCACCAAGATCAAGTTGGCTTCATCCCTGGGATGCAAGGTTGGTTCAGCGTATGCAAATCAACACACATAATCCAGCATATATACAGAACCAATGAAAAAACCACATGATTATCTCAATAGATGCAAGAAAGGCCTTTGACAAAATTCAACAATGTTTCATGCTAAAAACTCTCAATAAATTAGTTATTGATGGGACGTATCTCAAAATAATAAGAGCTATCTATGACAAACCCACAGCCAATATCATACTGAATGGACAAAAACTGGAAGCATTCCCTTTGAAAACTGGCACAAGACAGGGATGCCCTCTCTCACCACTCTTATTCAACATAGTGTTGCAAGTTCTGGCCAGGGCAATCAGGCAGGAGAAAGAAATAAAGGGCATTCAATCAGGAAAAGAGGAAGTCAAATTGTCCCTGTTTGCAGATGACATGACTGTATATCTAGAAAACCCCATCATCTCAGCCCAAAATCTCCTTAAACTGATAAGCAACTTCAGCAAAGTCTCAGGATACAAAATCAATGTGCAAAAATCACAAGCATTCTTATACACCAATAAAAGACAAACAGCGAGCCAAATCATGAGTGAACTCCCATTCACAATTGCTTCAAAGAGAATAAAATACCTAGGAATCCAACTTACAAGGGACGTGAAGGACCTCTTCAAAGAGAACTACGAAATACTGCTCAATGAAATAAAAGAGGATACAAACAAATGGAAAAACATTCCATGCTCATGGGTAGGAAGAATCAATATCGTGAAAATGGCCATACTGCCCAAGGTAATTTATAGATTCAATGCCATCCCCATCAAGCTACCAATGACTTTCTTCACAGAATTGGAAAAAACTACTTTAAAGTTCATATGGAACCAAAGAAGAGCCTGCATTGCCAAGTCAATCTTAAGCCAAAAGAACAAAGCTGGAAGCATCACGCTACCTGACTTCAAACTATACTACAAGGCTACAGTAACCAAAACAGCATGGTACTGGTACCAAAACAGAGATATAATCCAATGGAACAGAACAGAGCCCTCAGAATTAATGCCACGAATCTACAACCATCTGATCTTTGACAAACCTAACAAAAACAAGCAATGGGGAAAGGATTCCCTATTTAATAAATGGTGCTGGGAAAACTGGCTAGCCATATGTAGAAAGCTGAAACTGGATCCCTTCCTTACACCTTATACAAAAATTAATTCAAGATGGATTAAAGACTTACATGTTAGACCTAAAACCATAAAAACCTAGAAGAAAGCCTAGGCAATACCATTCAGGACATAGGCGTGGGCAAGGACTTCATGTCTAAAACACCAAAAGCAATGGCAACAAAAGCCAAAATTGACAAATGGGATCTAATTAAACTAAAGAACTTCTGCACAGCAAAAGAAACCACCATCAGAGTGAACAAGCAACCTACAGAATGGGAGAAAATTTTTGCAACCTACTCATCTGACAAAAGGCTAATATCCAGAATCTACAATGAACTCAAACAAATTTACAAGAAAAAACAAACAACCCCATCAACAAGTGGGCGAAGGATATGAACAGACACTTCTCAAAAGAAGACATTTATGCAGCCAAAAAACACATGAAAAAATGCTCATCATCACTGGCCATCAGAGAAATGCAAATCAAAACCACAATGAGATACCATCTCACACCAGTTAGAACGGCAATCATTAAAAAGTCAGGAAACAACAGGTGCTGGAGAGGATGTGGAGAAATAGGAACACTTTTACACTGTTGGTGGGACAGTAAACTAGTTCAACCATTGTGGAAGTCAGTGTGGCCATTCCTCAGGGATCTAAAACTAGAAATACCATTTGACCCAGCCATCCTGTTACTGGGTATATACCCAAAGGATTATAAATCATGCTGCTATAAAGACACATGCACACGTATGTTAATTGTGGCACTATTCACAATAGCAAAGACTTGGAACCAACCCAAATGTCCAACAATGATAGACTGGATGAAGGAAATGTGGCACATATACACCATGGAATACTATGCAGCCATAAAAAATGATGAGTTCATGTCCTTTATAGGGACATGGATGAAGCTGGAAACCATCATTCTCAGCAAACTATCGTAAGGACAAAAAACCAAACACCACATGTTCTCACTGATAGGTGGGAATTGAACAATAAGAACACATGGACACAGGAAGGGGAACATCACACACCGGGGACTGTCGTGGGGTGGGGGGAGCGGGGAGGGATAGCATTAGGAGATATATCTAATGCTAAATGAGAAGTTAATGGGTGCAGCACACCAACATGCCACATGTATACATATGTAACAAACCTGCACGTTGTGCACATGTACCCTAAAACTTAAAGTATAATAATAATAATAATAATAATAATAATAATAATACATTTTAAAAAAGAATTTCTTTGTTAGTTTTCATCACAATGATTGATCTGTCTAAAGCTGTCAGTGGGATGTTCAAATCCCCCACTATTTTTTTTTAAATTATACTTTAAATTTTAGGGTACATGTGCACAACGTGCAGGTTAGTTACATATGTATACACGTGCCATGTTGGTGTGCTGCACCCAGTAACTCGCCCCCACTATTATTGTGTGGCTGTCTAAGTCTTTTTGTAGGTTTAGAAGTATTTGTTTTATGAATCAGAGTGCCCTAATGTTGGATGCCTATATTTTCAGGATTTTTATGTCTTCTTGTTGAACTAAATGCTTCATCATTATGTAAGGACTTTTATTTTTTTTTTTTTTTACTGTTGTTGGTTTAAAGTCTGTTTTATATGACATAGCAATAGCAACCTCTGGTCTTTTTGTTTTTCATTTGTATGAGAGATCTTTCTCCAACCCTTTCCTTTCATCCCATGGATGGCATTACATATTAGATAGGTCTCTTGAAGATAGTATATGGTTGAGTCTTCCAACTTACCACTCTGTCCCTCTTAAGTGGGGTGTTTGGACCATTTACATTCAAGGTTAATATCGATATGTGAGATTTGTATCTTGTCATTGTTTTGTTAGCTGGTTGTTTTGTAGATTCAACTGGGTAGTTGCTTTACATGGTCTTTGGGCTATGTATTTAAGTGTGTTTTATGTTAGCAGGTTTTATTTTTCATTTCCCTAAAGAACCTCTTGTAAGGCTAGTGTAATGATAACAAATTCTCTTAGCATTTTCTTGCCGGGAAAGGATTTTATTTCTTCTTTGCTTATGAAGCTTAGTTTGGCAGGATATGAAATTATTGGTTGGAATTTATTTTCTTTAAGGATGCTGAAAATAGGCTCCTAAGATTTTAAGGATTGTAAGGTTTCTGCTGATAGGTCTACTGTTAGCCTAATAGAGTTCCCTTCGAAAGTGACCTGACCCTTTCCTCTAACTCCTGTTAAGGCTTTTATTTTCATGTTGACCTTGGAGAATCTGATAACTGTGTCTTGGTGATTGTTGTCCTGTATAGTACTTCACAAAGGTACTCTAAATTTCTTGAATTGGCATGTTGACCACTCTAATGTGATTGAGGATATTTTTGTGTGGATTATATTCCCAACAACTTTTCCAATTTTTTTTTTTTTAGATGGAGTCTCGCTCTGTCCCCCAGGCTGGAGTTCAATGGCACAACCTTGGCTCACTGCAACCTCCACCTCCCAGGTTCAAGCAATTATGCTGCCTCAGCCTCCCAAGTAGTTGGGACTACAGGCATGCACCACCACACCTGGCTAATTACGTACTTTTAGTAGAGACTGGGTTTCTACCTGTTGGTCAGGCTGGTCTCGAACTCCCAACCTCAGGTGATCAGTCTGCCTCAGCCTCCCAAAGTGCTGGGGTTAGAGGCATGAGCCACCATGCCCAGCCTGTTTTAACTCTTTGATTATCTGAATCTTCCAATTCCCCCCAACCACCAGTGAATTATTTCTGCTAATTATTTTTTGTTTTTGAAAAGAGAATGATGGAAACCCACCCTGTTCCAGTGGGAGACTACAGGGATTCCCTGGAAAGACTCTGGCTTAGAGCCCTCAGACCAGAGTTTAGGTCCAGGGGTCCACTTGGTGACTCAGGAGAAACCCTGGACCCCACCTCAAGGAATCTTGGATCCCCTGGTGGGGGTCTCAGAAGCAGGAGGCTGCTGGGCCACAGCAGGGACAAGGCTTTCTCCGGCACCCCCATGCAAGGTTCCTCCATAGAAAGAAATCATGTTGCCCGTTGCACAGCAGGCATGCCATCCCAGGCCCCTGAGACCCCCAGGGGACATCCCCGCTCTGCCAACTGTGTGAATACACTCTACCTCCCAGCCTCTGCCATGTCACAGATGACTTGAGGCTTCAGATGAGTGACTCCCCAGAGTCACATGGGCCTATGCTTGGGTCCCAGCCTCTTCTATGACCCTTGAGGTGGCTCTCAGCACAGGAGGCTGATTTCTAGGCCTCTATGTGCTGTTCTGTGAATGGGACAGGTAACAGACCTCTATGGCAGGCATGAAATGCCAAGCGCCCACCACAAGGCCTGGCAACAAACTCTCAGGAAATTCAGGTCATTCTCTGGGAGTGGCCACAGATGCTTCTCAGAACCCCAACCCCTGGCACTGCTCCAGCCCATGCTGGACCCTTCATCATCCAGGTGTCCCAGGCCCACAAGTATCTGACACCTCAGGTGGCACTTGTGGCCCACTGTATGACCCTAAGCATACCTCCATGTTCTCTGGGCTGAGTCTCTGAGCCGCCACAGCTCTGCAGAGCCCAGGCTGTGGGCTCCAGCCCCTGACCTCCAGCTTGACTTACTAAATGTAATCTCCAGGGCTAATTTTAATCCTGGGCAGGAATTGGACACATTCCCATGGCTAGGATGAGTCCCTGGAGGCTGGAGGTGACACCATCCCACAGGACCCAGCGCCAAGATAATCCCCCAAATGACCCCTATGCCTGTGGTCTCATGAGAGCAGGGACTGGGGCTGAGCTTGGGCCTGAGTCTCTTGAGCATAGAAGGCTCAATTAAGCCCCTTCTCAATCTGTTTCAATTTTAGTTATAGGGACACTATGGCTAGTGCAGAGGTCACGTGACAGGGGAACCCCGAGAGGCAGGAAGTTGGGGGCCTTTCTGGACTGATGTCCTAGAGCTGAGACAGGAAGTGAATTCCATGCAGAAGAAACAGCAGTTACAAGGATCCCAAGGAGGAGAGAAACAGCAGTGAGGTTGGAGTGGGTGGGGAGGGCAAGAGGCCACAGAGGCTGGGCCACACTGGGCCTTCTGAGCTGCAGGAGGCTCTGGGTTTTAGTCTAAGAGCAAAGACGAGCTATGAGAGGGTTTTGAGGAGAGAAGGGATGGGGCTGATTTATCATTTTAACACGCAGCTCATGGCTACCATGGAAAGCAGGACTATCAGGGCTGGGGTGGAGATGGCAGGAGGCTGGAGATGAGGTCAGGGCTGTGTCCATCTGAGCAGAGCCTGGGGCGGTACCCTCTCTGTGCTGGTCTGTACCTCACACTGTAAGTCACTGGATCCCATGGCTTATTTGGCCCTCCAGAACATCAGGATGTCCCCCACCAACTCTGGTGCGAGGTGACAGGTGCAGATGAGTTGATGCGGGGCTTAACTCTCCTGACCCCCCATGACACTGGAACTCTCCTGATCCCATCACCAAAGAACCAAGCTGTCCCCTACTCTGCCCCTGAGAGATCAAGCTCTAATCATGGCCTCCCTTGCTCACACATTCTCCATGGTTCCACATTGGCCTTGTAAGAAAATTTCTGCATCCAGCCTGACATTCAAACACCTTGCCCTAATCAGCTCCTGCCTACTTCTCTCTATCTTTGACAAATATTTCTGTCTAGAAGGTCCTTTTTTCCCTTCTTCACCTAGCCAACTCCTATTCATACTTCAGAACTCAGCTCAGGTCAGACGAGGTGGTTCATGCCTGTAATTCCAGCACTCTGAGAGGCCAAGACAGGAGGATTACTTGAACCCAGGAGTTTGAGACCAGCCTGAACAACATGATGTAACCCCATCTCTACAAAAAATACAAAAATTAGCTGTGTGTGGTGGCATGTGCCTGTAGTCCCACCCTGAAGTAGGAGGATCAATTGAGCATGGAAGGTCAAGGCTGCAGTGAGCAGTGATTGTGCCACTGCATTTCAGACTGAGCTACAGAGAAAAAAAAAACTCAGCTCAAGAACAAGCATTCCTCCAAGAAGCCCTCCCTGTTGTTCCTCTGGAATCCCACAGTCCCCATCCTTCCCCTGTAGTTCTGACCCCATGGGGCTGGCAGTAGATATATCCAACTTTGTCTCCCCTAGACTAGACAGCCCTCTAGATCAGGCCTAGGAGTGGACAGTAAAATTTAGAGAGTGCAACAGGTGAAGAGAGACGTGACTGACTCCCTCCTCTTTAGCTTCCCTTGACAGCTTCCTCTCAGACTGCCCCAGCTGATATCCTGCCCAGAAACACACATGCTTGCAAATCCAGCCACTAACCATTGACCTGTCTTGGACTCAAGTGTGAAGAGCCAGCCAAGGAATGCAGACCTGGAAGCCTAGGGTGTATGTGTGTGTATTTGTAGTCAAGTGACAATCCCACCCAAGCTCCAGACAGACCCTGGCGGCCCATTCTGCAGATGTTGGTGAGGTTGGTATTTCTGTGGAGGTGTCAGCAAAGGTTGAATGTGCCAGGCATGAGGCAAAGGCCAAGGTTTAGGGGGACTTCTACACACCCACCTGCCCCCTTGCCTTGTCCAGCCAGAAAGCAGAGAGCAGTGGCATCTGCCCAGCACAGAGGCAGATGGGTGGATCCACTCACCCGAGGATAGAGCAGGGAAGATGGGACAGGAGAAATCCAAGAGGGCTTCTCAGGGGAGGAGGCGTGTAGTTTGGCTTAGATACAGAGGCTAGACAGGGGCCTGAGCAGATGAGTAGGGGACTGGGCATTTGAAGCCAAGAGTCTTGCACCTCCCTACCCCTTTCTTTGCACCCTCATACTCGAGCATTTATTAGCAACTTGTGCTAACCACTGAGCTAAGCTGACCTCCAAGTAATTAGAAAGCTTAAGTAAACCAACATCTGTAGATGAGAAAGGTGAATGAGGACCTACTGTTACACAGGCAAGGTAATTTGAGGCTGCAATGAGCTATGAGCAACTGTGTTCCAGCCTGGGAGACAGAAAGTAAAAAAATAGTAATAACGGAAAGTATACATCAATCTCAACTTTTTTTAAAAAGGCAGATGGTTTTACAGTTGTTTTATCAAAACTCAAAGAACAGGAAAGCCCAAATTATTTCAACAAAGTCGGACCTTTTAAACAGATGATAGCTGCCCAAGTCATTTTTATGAAACTTCTTTATATCAAAACCTAAGTCTAAAAAGAGAAAAGTGTTGACCTTGATACGGGCTGTGTTAGGCAGAGATTTCAATGAAGTCCTCTCTGAAGAGGTGACATTTGATCTGAGACCTGAAGCACCAGAAAGAGGCAGCCAAGCCAGGAAGAGGCAGGAATGGGAAGGTCTAGGGAAAGACTGGTCCTGGCAGGCGGAACTACAGTGGCAAAGGCCCAGCGGTGATCAGGAGCTTGGCATTTGGAAAAATAAAGAGTGTGTGTGACTGGACAGCGTGAGCAAGTGGGCAGAGGAGGGGATTGTGATAGGGTGTGCACTGGTCAGGCCACCTAGGTGCTGGAGTCCACAGTGAGAAGCATGGGCTTGACTCTGAGGGCAAAGGAGAGCCACGGAGAGTTTGGGTAAAGGGGAAAGTTGGCATTTAATTTTATAGCTTTTTGAAGTTTGTTTTGTTTTCTTAGAAACAATGTCTCAGTCTGTTACCCAAAATGGGGTGCAGCTCAAAATATTTTCCAATTTATCTTGTGATTTTTTTTTTATCCAATGATTTAGAGGTGGGTTGTTAAATTTTCACATATTTTCAGATGTCCAATATTTCCTACTGTTGTTAGTTTCTAATTCTGTTTCAGTCAGATAACTTACTTGTTTTCCCTGTCTCTCCTGTCTTCTGATCCTGTTTTTCCATTGACTACCATTTTTAAAAGAAACTTATTTCAGTGTGTCATTTACAATCCTATTTTAATTTTTTGCTCTATCTCTGAAGTGGTTGTTCCAGGGATTATAATGTGCTTTTCCATTTTTCCAACGAATGAAGAACGAAGTGATCGACTTCTTGCCTCTGCTGGGGCTCTGAAGCGCTGCCCCGAGGCGGTGGATGGAGGGTGTCAGGCGTGACATCAAGAGCTCTGCAGCCAGGGCCTGGGGCAACCTCCCGCTCCACCTCCCCGGAGCCTCGCAGCCAGCATCCCCAGCGGCCCGTGCGCCCCAGCCAGGCGGGACCTCAGCGCTGTGGCGGCCGCAGACCTCACCTGGGCAGGCCCCGGGCTGCATGCGGACCGCCGGGCGCCCAGGACCCTAGAGGCAACCAGCGGTCTGGATCCGCACAGCGGCCCTGGGGAATGGATGGTGTACAGGGGACAAAGCTACACATGTCTTTCATTTTGGAGTGGGGAAAAAAGAAAAAACGGAAATGAAAGATAGAAAATGTGTGGGCTCTCCATCCTTTCCTTTGCTCCTGAGGGCTCTCTGGGGTGAGGGGCTCAGCAAGCTTCAAGAGGTGGCCGAGATTCCCCCACCTCGCCCCCAGATCCCCGGGAGAGGTCAGCACGGCCCCTCCCGTGGGTGTCACAGAGACCGATGCGGGTCCCGCTCCCCGGGAAGGAGTGGGTCTGGGTCCAGTCCGCACGACCCCCTCGCGGACGCTGACGCAGAATGGAGTTGAGGTGGGGGCAGCGCTGGACCCCAGGGTCCCTGCCTGCCTCCTGGGGAGCCCGGCGACCCAGGCAGCCCTGGTGAGGCCGCAGGAGTCTGGGCCCTAGCGACGCCCCCGGGATCCCACAGGACGAATGTAGACGGTGAGGCCAAGGACGTCCTGCTGCCCTCGGGACTGTCCCTCCAGCCCCCAGCTTTCCGTGGCTATTGGGCCCCCTCTGCAGAGAGGCAGGGGAGCCCACCCTGGATCCTGAGGCGCCGAGCTTGAGGGACCCCAGAGCTGCAACCAGGCCGCTTTCTTTGCGGATGTGAAGCTGAGGTCCCGAGGAGGGCAGGGGCAGGTCCCGGGCGCTCATCAGGCAAAGGGAGCCGATTTAGGGGCTGGGGTCACAGGAGGGGCTTCTGCGACCTCTAGGGCCCTAGTGCCTGGGAGGATGAGAGACTGGGGGCCTTTCGTCCACCCCTGGGGCTGGGCAGACGCTCAGCCTGTGCAACCCGAAGCTGCTTCTGCCCAGTCCCAGCCGCGGCCCCTTTAAGAGGGGGTGGTGCTTCAGCCTGGCGCCAGGGACGCTGCCAGCACGCAGGCCCCGACGGAAGCCGAGACTGCGCTTCGTGCGAGGCCCGGGCAGCATCGGCGGCGTGGTCAGAGCGAGTCTCGGAGAAGATGTGGTGGCTTCCGTTTGTTGGTGGAGGAGGTGGCAGGCCTCGGCGGTAAGTGGAGGGGGATGAACCCCACCTGGAACCCTCTGGGTCTCCCTACTCCTTCTCGGCCGCTCCCTGCTTTCGGGCCCTGACTTCTAAGTGGGCACCTGGGCCCGAGTCATCAGCGTTGGGGCGGTTGTGGGATCCTGGCCTCGGCAGCGTCCACACCCCCGCGGGGAAGGCTATGCCCCTTTCCGACCCGCGTCCAGCCTATAGGAGGGCCCTGGCCCAGAGCCGGCGGTGAAGCGCTGGGCTGGGTCCTTCCGAGCCCCACGGGCCTCTGAGCTGGGGTGTAGGGTTATTTTTTATGCCTCAGGACCTTTAGAAAGAGACCTCGCTAGAGCAGGGGACATCTGTAGTTTCAATTCTTTGAGGAGTTTCCAGCTATTTAACTGTTTTCCATGGTGTGTACCCTAATTTTCATTTCCACCTACAGTGTATGAGTTCCCCGTTCTCCAAAACCAAACCCCCATTCCAATTTGTTTTTGTTTTTGTTATTTTGAGACGGAGTCTTGCTCTGTCTCCAAGGCTGGAGTGCAGTGGCGCCATCTCGGCTCACAGCAACCTCCACCTCCCGGTTTCAAGGAATTCTCCTGTCTCAGCCTCCTGTGTAGCTGGGGCTACAGGCGCCCGCCACCACGCCCGGCTAATTTTTGTATTTTTATTTTTAGTAGAGAGGGGGTTGCACGATATTTGTCAGGCTGATCTGAAACTCGTGACCTCAGGTGATCCGCCCGCCTTGGCCTCCCAAAGTGCTGGGATTACAGGCGTGAGCCACGGCTCCCAGCCCCTCCTATTTTTAAAAAATTTGTCTAGGAATATTCAATAAGTGTGAGATTATCTGCTTGTGGTTTTGAATTACAGTATTCTAATGAATAGTTAATTTTGAGGACCTTATCTCTTATCTGTTGTTCAATTTTATATCTGTGCAGAATTGTCTGTTCAGGTTATTTGTGAAATATTAGATTGGATTCTTTTTCTACTTTGTAGTGTTTTTTGTGTACACGTTAGTTGACAACTCCTCGTGAATTACATGATTGCCTGAAATTTTTGCGTAATCTATGGGATGCTTTTTTATTTGGAAAGTAGTTTTCTTTGCTATGCAGAAACTTTTCACGTTGATGTAGTCCCATATGCTTTTTTTTTTTTTTTTTTTGCGTTTTATGCGTGTCATAATGGTCACCCATATTAGAAAATATGCATCAGTAACAAAGCATTTAATTTTCAATGAGGTTTTTCTTCCAGGGTGTTTGTTTCTTTTCCTCTTTGCAAAGGTTAGCAGAGATTCAAGTGACCTAAAATATATGCTCAACCTGTGTTTTACTTAAAAACATTTTGTGGTTTATGGTATTTTGTTTTGGCCTTCAGTTGATTGGGGTGCGGTTGATTTTCATACATCGTGTAAAATAAGGGTCCTGTTTCTGGCTTTTGCATCCGGATATCATTTTTCTCAAAGGTATTCATTGATCAGACTCTGCCTTCCACGTTGCGGTGTTCTTTATCAAAGTCAGTTGACTGTGTCCATATTTGTGTTGTTTTTGTCCTCCCTGTTTTTGTCCATAGTTCTAGATATTTCTTTTTATGCAAGTACCATATATCTACTGCATAACTACAACTTGGCAATTTAATTTGATATCAAGGATTGTGGGTTCTCACTTTGATTGTATTTCTCAGGATTCCTTTAGATATTCATTGCTTTTGTGGTTCCCTGTGATTTTTAGCACTATGTATTTATTTCTGTTAATTTTTTTACAACATAAAGGGCCATAATTAGGGGTACATTTTTATACATATAAATTGGGTAATGATCAAATCAGGGTACTTAGGATCTCTATTCCCTCATACAGGTATTATTTTTGTGTAAAGAGAACATTCAAAATTCTCCTTGCTCTTTAGAAAAATGTAATACGGTTAAGTCCAGTCACCAGGCTGAGGAAAACACTCAGATTTATTCCTTTAATGTTAAGATAACTTTGTTTCCATAACCAATCCTTCTCCATTCCCCTTCTGTCTCCCAGACTCTGGTAACCAATATTGTGCTTTCTACTTCTTTAAGATAAACATCTTAAGATTTCACATGAGTGGTATCATGCAGTGTTTGTCTTTCTAGGCCTAGCTCATCACATTTAACATAATGTTTTCCAGGTTCATCTGGGTTGCTCTAAATGACACTGTTTGATTATTCTGATAGCCGAAGAATATTCCCCAGTGTATGTATGTGAGAGTTTCTTGATCTCTTTATCTGTGGGTGAACAGGTAGGTTGAATGTATAGCCAGTAGTGGGACTGCTAGATGGTATGGTATTTCTTTTTTTTCCTACTGTTTGCAGGACCCCAAACTGTTTTTTATAGTGTTAATACCAATTTACATTTCCACAAACAGTCCCCCTTTCTGGAAATTCATACCAGGAATTTTATTTTTAAATATTTTAATCTTTTTGTGATGTTCATTCTAGTTGGAGTGAGATAAGATCTGAGTGTGGTTTTGATCTACATTTTTCTCATGAGTAGTAATGTTAACCACGTTTTTATAAATGTTGAATCCGTTTTCTGTCTTCTTTGCACAAATATCTACTCAGGTTATTTGCCCAATTTTGGTCTGGTTATTCCTCTGTTGTTTTGGTTTTTTGCCAGCTGTTAGTGTTACTGGCTTGTGCCTTTTCAAAAGTAACCTGTTATCCACTGTATGTTTGCCCAAACTTTTCTTATAAGTTTTAGTATGCCTTTTCATTTTGTTCGTTGTTTCTTTCCTTTTTTGGGCACAAATTCTTCAGTTTGATGCGGTCCCACATGTGTATAATTTCTTGGTTAGTGTGCTATTGGTTACTAATCAAGAAAAAAAATCACTGCCAAAGCAGTCCATTGTCAGTGATTTTTCCCTTGTATTTTTGTTACTTTTTGCAAACCATGAGCATACATCCAAGTTTCCCTAAATATACACACACTCGAGGTTGTGTTTATAAGAGCTTTATGGTTGCAAGTTTTGTGAATTATTTCTGTATTATTTAGTACCACACTTTTTGTATTATTTAGTACACTAAATATATTTTGTATTATTTAGTATAAATACAAAATAATACAAAATAAAAATATTTTTTATTATTTAATACACACTATTTGTATTATTTAGTACCACACTTTTTGCAAACCGTGAGCATACATCCAAGTTTCCCTAAATATACACACACTCGAGGTTGTGTTTATAAGAGATTTATGGTTGCAAGTTTTGTGAATAATCTTTAATCCTTTTGAGTTAAAGTGGTTTTTTTTTTGGTACCACAAGAGTCCTGTATTATTTAGTACAACAAGAGTCCTGTATTATTCTTTTGCATATGGATATCTAGTTTTGGAAACCTTCCCCATTGTGTTGTGTTGGTGGAGTTTCGAAAAATGTGTTCACTCTGTGTAAATTTGTGTTTATTATTGAGCGCCCTCATTTTGCTCACTGGTCTGTGTTTCTCTGTGTATGCCAGTAACATATGGGTTGGTTAACTAGGGATTTTCGTTTAATTAGAGCTCAGGGAGTGTGATGCAGCCCATATGGTTTGTATTTCTCAGGATTGCTTTAGAAATTCAGGGTGTTTCATATTCCCACATAAATTTTGGCATTGTTTCTTTGTATTTCTTAAAACACTATTTGCCGTATACTAAGTGTATATAAGTAGAGGGTACAAGGAAGATTTCGATACATATATATGTTGAGTAATGAAAAAATCAGGTTATTTAGCATCTCTTCACCTCATAGTTACTACTTTTTGAGTGGTGACAACATTCAGAATCTTTCCTTCTAGCTACTTTGAAATATATGATACATTTTTATTAAGGCTAGTCACTCTGCTGTAGAATAGAAGACCAGAATTGATTACTGTCATCTAAGAGTAACTTTGTACCCATTACTGATTCCTTCCCAGACCCTCTCCACCTCCCCAGCAGCCTCTGGTAATCCCTATTGAACTTTCTACTTCTAGGAGATAAAGCTTTTTTCAGTCTACATGTCTGAGATCACGTGGCATGGGACTTTCTCTACCAGGCTCATTTGTTGGACCTGATGTTCTCCAGGTTTCTTCATGTGGCTGCAGATGGCAGGATTTCCCAAAGCTTTATGGCTGAAACATATTCCGTGGTGTATCTGTATGGCAGTTTCTTCATCCCTGCAGCTGTGTACGGACAGGTAGGTTGGTTTTGTACCTTGGCCACAGTTCGGAGTGCTTTAGTACCCATGGGAAGGCGGGTAACTCTCTTCAACCTAGGGATTTCAAGTGCTTTAATTGTGGAACCAGTGATGGGGCTTCTAGCTGACATGGTAGTTGTACTGTGAATTTTTTCAGGAGCCTCTAGCTGTTTTTCATAGTGTGTATACTAATTTACATCCCCACCAATAGCATTTAAGAGGTTTCTCTTCTGTAAGTCTACACTGGCTGTCACCTTTAAAAATTTGTGTTTTGTTTGTTTTTGGTAGTATTCATTCTGAGTGGAATGAGATGGACTCTTAGTGTGGTTTTTGTGGACATTTTTGTGAGGATTGGTGATGTCGAGAAAGTTATTTGAGAAATCCCCACATCGTTTTCCATGGTGTCTGAACTAGTTTGCATTTCTACCAACAGCAGACCAGCATCCTCTCCTCCTCTGCCTCGCTGGCATTCATTCTTGTGGACTGTGTCATAATTGTCATTCTGACCAGTGTGAAATACTATCTCATGGGCCTTTTGCTTTGCATTTCTCTGATGATTACTGAGGTAGAAAAATGTCCTGTCCGTTGGTTGCTATAAACCTTCCTTTGAGATGTGTGTTTTCATGCCCTTTGCCCTTTCTTCACTGAGTTTTCGTTTTGCTGATTTATTTGCTTAACATTTTTGAGGTAGATCCTGGATATCAGACTTCATGAGATGCATACGTGGGGATATTTTCTCCCATTGTGTAGGCTTTCTGTTTACTCTGTTGGTAATTTCTTCTGCTGTTCAGCAGCTCTTTTGTATATTAGGTCCCACTTGTCAATAATTGTTTTAGTTGCACTTGCTTTTGGGGACTTAGGCATATCCATGCTGTGCCAAATCCTCTGTCAGGAAGTGTATTTCCTAGGTTCCCTTGCAGGCTTTTAATAGTTTGAGGTCTTGCATTTACAGCTTTCATTCATCTTGAGTTAATTTCTGTACATGGTGAGACACAGGGGCCCACAGTTTTTCTTCTGCAACTGGCTAGCCATTTTATCCCAGCACCATCTATTGAGAGGAGGGAGTTCTTTCTCCAAAGCTTGTTTGTGTGGCTTTTGTTGAAGATCAAGAAACAGTGTCAACCTGGTGTTTGATGTCCAATGTTCACCAGGCTCCAGGTGGACACCTCTAGAAATAGATCTTTACAGATGAGAATCTGGAACTGGTTTGCTGACCTGTTTTAGTCAGAATGAATTCCTGACCTTCTTGTCAGGAGGAGACAGAAACCTGATCATCTGTAGTGTACGGTGGTATTGCGATTACTTAAATCATCAAATGTGGTTATCGGGAATGATGTGTTTTTTCAAGTGGTATATGAGAGGTAAAATTGCTATTGTAGTTAACTGTTGCAGTTATAATTTTGTCAACATGGTCTGTAAGAGTGCAATGGAGTCGGCCCGGCGCAGTGGCTCACGCCTGTAATCCCAGTACTTTGGGAGGCCAAGGCGGGCCGATCATGAGGTCAGGAGATGGAGACCATCCTGGCTAACACAGTGAGACCCCGTCTCTACTAAAAATACAAAAAATTAGCCACGCGTGGTGGCACACGCCTGTAGTCCCAGCTACTCGGGAGGCTGAGGCAGGAGAATGGCGTGAACCTAGAAGGCAGAGCTTGCAGTGAGCCGAGATTGTGCCACTGCACTCCAGCCTGGGCGACAGAGCAAGACTCCATCTCAAAAAAAAAAAAAAAAAGAGTGCAATGGAAAGCTGGTACAAAATGGACATTGTTTAAAGACCAAAACAACCACACTACTTTGCTAATCCCTATCAGCTAAAGCCTAGAGAATATATGAGGCATAGGTTTACATGGTGTTTGACTAAGGCATGCAGAATATAATCTTGACATAGGCTAAGTTTATCAACATGGATACATAGAGATTCTGAAGTTAAAGTCTTAGCCCAGGAAGTTAGAAGGGGTGCTCAAGTTTGTCTGACAGAAACTGTGAATCCACACTGGCCTGCTTATTTTGAGGTTGTGTTGCCAGAGCTTTCCTAGCATAATAAAGAGAGGTGCATACAAAGGAATAGGAATAGTAGGAGGTGGGGGTAAAAATATCAGGTGTGATCCACATGCCAAGCCGACCCCCACTGTGTCCCACAGGAAGCCCCAGAAGATATTTCTCTAAGAAATCAAGGATTCGTTTTTTGGGGAGGGCTGCTGGCATGCTTGAAAAGTACTGTGACGGCTGAATTTTGTGGGCTTGGGGAGATTGAGGGTTCTCTGATTTCAAGGGGAATGATGTGATCCTAGAGTTGCAAAGAACAAGTGACAGTGGAGGCGCTTATGCTTTGTGACTGCACTAGAGACAAGGAAGGCACAACTAGAATAATGGGGAGCAGGAATGGAGTGGCCAACAGAATATCTGACTGTTAGGGATCTTTGATGAAGGCTGATTCTCAGGGAGTGAACTAGATCAGTGACCAACCATTTGTCTTTATATAACTGGGTAATGTGGATGGATTCTAATAAAGGGACTACTTACAGCACAGCAGGAAAGACACAAAGGAACCAGACAGAAGAGTGAAAGTAGTAAGGGGCCAAGCAGTCACCTGACTAGAGACAGTGCCAGCTTGCCAAGAAGGCCCCAGACAGAAGCTGTGATCTTCAGCAAAGGGACACAGTCTGCCTGTGCTGACCCTGCAGGGGCAGAGGTGGGGGATAAACACACTCTTCTCTCACCTATCTTCTGTCACCCCCTCCATTAGCTGAACCCCAGTAAAAGCATGAGGGTAAGGGAGATCTCTGCAGTATCCAATTCAGGTGAGTCTCCTAAGGAAAAAAGCAGAACGTAGAAAAATTAAGAGTGGGTCTAGGGAATAAAATAGAGATATGCACCGGAGTATGATGATGTGTCTGGGAAAGAATATACAAATACTTTTAAAATTACTAGACAATAAACCTGAGATGACACTAATACAGGTAAATCTCATTTAATGGTAACATATTCCAAGAAATGCATCATTACGTGATTTTGTGGCTGTGCGGACACCATAGAGTGTAGTTTATACAAACCTAGACAGTGTAGCCTACTACATACCTAGGCTATATCGTACAGCCTATTGCTCCTGGGCTACACACCTGTGCAGCATGTCACTGTGCTGAATACAGTAGGCCAGTAGTCCCCAACACCCAAACCATGGACCAGCACCGGTTCGTGTCCTGTTAGGAACTGGGCACAAAGCAGGAGATGAGTGGCTGGCCAGCCAAGCATTACTGCCTGAGCTCCACCTCCTATCAGATCAGCAGCAGCATTAGACCTTCACAGGAGCGCAAACCCTATTGTGAACTGCACATACAAGGGATCTAGGTTGTGTTCTCCTTATAAGAATCTAACTAGGCTGGGTGCTGTGGCTCACGCCTGTAATCCCAACACTCTGGGAGGCCGAGGCAGGTGGATCACAAGGTCAAGACAATCCTGGCCAACATGGAAACCCCGTCTCTACTAAGAATACAAAAATTAGCTGGGTGTGGTGGCGCATGCCTGTAGTCCCAGCTACTCAGGGGGCTGAGGCAGGAGAATCACTTGAATCCGGGAAGCAGAGGTTGCAGTGAGCCGAGATTGTGCCACTGCACTCCAGCCTGGCGACAGTGGGAGACTCAATCTAAAAAAAAAAAAAGAAAAAATAGAATCTAATGCCTGATGATCTGATGATCTGAGGTGGAACAGTTTCAGCCCAAAGCCATCCCCACTCCGTGGAAAAATTATCTTTCACAAAACCAGTCCCTGGTGTCAAAACTTTGGGGACCACTGCTGTAGGCAGTTATATCACAATAGTAATATCTAAACATGGAAAAGATACAGTAAAAACATAGTACATTGGGAGACCGAGGCGGGCGGATCACCTGAGGTCAGAAGTTCGAGACCAGCCTGACCAACATGGAGAAACTCCATCTGTACTAAAAATACAAAATTAGCTGGGCGTGCTGGCGTGGGCCTGTAATCCCAGCTACTCGTTAGGCTGAGGCAGGAGAGTCACTTGAACCCCAGAGACAGAGGTTGCAGTGAGCCAAGATCGTACCATTGCACTCCAGCCTGGGCAACAAAATAAAACTCCTTCTCAAAAAAAAGAAAGAAAGAAAAAAATATATATATATTACAAAAGTTAGAGAGAGTAGTACACCAGTATAGGACACTTAGCATGAACAGAGGTTGCAGGACTGGCAGTTGCTCTGATGGGTCAGTGAGTACTTGGTGAGTGAATGCGAAGGCCTAGGATATTACTGTACATAACTATAGACTTTATATGCACTGTACACTTAGGCTACACTAAATGTATTTAAAATTTTTCTTTCTTTAACAAGTTCATCTTAGCTTATTGTAACTTTATAAACTTTTAATTTTTTTAACTTTTTGATTCTTATAATAACACATCTTAAAACAAAAACACATTGAACAGCTGTACAGAAATACTTTATATCCTTATTCGATAAGCTTTATTTATTTTTATTTTTTATGTTTTAAACTTTTTTGTATTAAAAACATACAAACACACACACTAGCTTAGCCCTGTAAGGGTCAGGATAATCAATATCACTGTCTTCCATCTCCAAATCTTGTCCCAGTGAAAGGTCTTCAGGGTCTTCAAGGGCAATAACATACATGCAGCTGTCATCTTCTATGATAACAAGGCTTTCTTCTGGAAGAACTCCTGAAAGACCTTCCCGACGCTGTTTTATAGTTAATTATTTTTAATGAGTAGAAGTACTACACTCTAAAATATGAATAAAATGTATAGTATTGTAAATACTGTTGATCCTTGAACAGTGCAAGGGTTAGGGGACCAGCTCCTGTGCAGTTGAAAATCCATATATAACTCTGGGCTATCCCCAAACTTAACTACTAATAGCCTATTAACTGCAAGCTTTGCTGATCAAATAAACAATTAATGCATACTTTGTTAATTGTATACTGTATTCTTATAATAAAGAGAAAAGAAAATTCTATTAAAAAAATCATAAGGAGGAGAAAATATGTTTACTGTTCATTAAGTGAAAGCGGATCATCATAAAGGTCTTCGTCTGCATATTCATGTTGAGCAGCCTGAGGAAGAGAAGAGGAGAAGTTGATCCTGTTGTCTAAGGGGTGGGAGAAGCAGAAGGAAATTTGCATATAAGTGAACTTGTGCATTTCAAATCCATGCTGTTCAAGGAGCAACTGTACATAAACTAGTCACATGGTCATTTATTATCATTACCAAGTATGACATATGGTACATAATTAGATGTGCTAACCTTTAATGCCACTGACAAATGTAGTGGGTTTGCTTATACCAGCCTCACTGCAAACACATGAGTAATGCGTTGTGCTATGATGTCATCATGGCCACAGTGTTACTAGATGGTAAGAATTTTTCAGCTCTGTTATCTTAAGCGACCACCATTGTTTGCAGTATAGCATTTACCAAAAAACCATTATGCCACACAGGATCATATTTGGGGCTTTTAGTGTCCCCTGTCCCCAAGATCCTTCTATTCAAAATGTGAGCTCATGCATGGTTTAAAATTTGTGATGCTGTGCAGTGGACACATGGGGGATTGACATATTTTTTTCTTTACTTTTGAATAGTTGGATTTTTTTTTTTTTTCAAGACAGGGTCTCACTCTGTCGCCCAGGCTGGAGTGCAGTGGCGCGATCTCAGCTCACTGCAAGCTCGCAAGCTCTACCTTCTGGGTTCATGCCATTCTCCTGCCTCAGCCTCCTGAGTAGCTGGGACTACAGGTGCCCACCACCAGGCCCAGCTAATTTTTTATATTTTTAGTCGAGACTGGATTTCACCGTATTAGCCACGATGTTCTTGATCTCCTGACCTCGTGATCCGCCCACCTTGGCCTTCCAAAGTGCTGGGATTACAGATGTGAGCCACCACGCCCAGCCGAAGATGACTTCTTAAAATAGACACAAAGTATGAAAATACTTGTAGCCCAAGTAAATTCTTATTAGAGGGAATCCACTGAAGAGGAGTAATCATATGCATACAATGACATGTTATATAATAGATGTTAGTCAGCTGATACTTGTTCAATGGGCTCATGGACAAATGCACATAATATTAAGGTTAGAAGGTATTCACGACTTTACATAATCAAATTGTATCTGGACCAATGTAGAACAACTAAGGCTAATATGACAGCCTTCCCTCAGGGGCTACCAAGTCAACTTGCAGATTGATGACATTGAAACCCATCCCTCAGGGATTTTGTTCTCACCGAAATAGACACTTATTCTGGGTACGAACTCACCCCTTACATTTGCAATTGTTCTGCTGGTACTACCATGAGTGAACTTAAATAATTTGTTATTCACCATCATGATATCCCATACAACATTGTTTTTGACTAAGGAATTCATTTCACTGCAAAAAAAAATAGGGTATTAGGCTCATGTTTGTGCAATTCATTGGATTTACAACATAATCCCCATCACCTAGAAGAATCTGACATGATGGAATGGAATCGTGTAACTCAGTTAATGCTCCCAGCTGGTAAACAACACATAGTGAGGTTGGGATGTTGTCCTACAGTGTGTGGTATAAACTTAGAGTCAGTGACCACCGTGTAGTGTTATTTATCTTACAACAAAAACACATGAATCTGAAAGTCAAGGGGAGGGGGCTCCCTGCACTATTATGCCTAATTTGCACTTGCAGACTTTTTCTTCCCTTTTGTGAAACTTTGGGTTCTCCTCATTTAGAGATACTGATTCCCCAGGGAGGAAACTAACTTCTTTTTTTTTTTTTAATTTACAAAAGGTAGGCTACGTTTATTAGAGTCACACACAGTTGACTGTCTCAGTGTGACTCAAGACCACAAAAAAACCATTTTTCCTTCACTTCTGAGTCCTGGGGTTAAGACCTAGACCAGCAAGCATACTGCTTGGGGTCCCTTCACAGGTTTACAAGTTTTTCATTGAGGGCAATCTGTGACTGTGTGAGGTTGGCCAGGTAGGTCACCATCAACAGGTCATTGATGTTGCTGTGGAGCATGGTCTCGAAGTCATCGGGAACTATTTTTGGTACTTGGTTAACCAGGCTCATCAGGAAGTGGCCCACCTTCCTGATGGTATTGTCAGCTGACACCTTTCCAGATAGTATATCCTCTGCATATTGCAACACTATGCTCAGGGCATCCTGGATGCGAGCTGATGCCCCTGCTACTTGCTGCAAGTCACTTGAGAGTCCAACCACTCTGTTGGGGCTAAAGCAGGTCTTCATGATCAGGTCAACTCTGATGCATTCCGTGCATAGTATGCGTATTTCACTGTCAGAGGTGTGAACACTCCCACGGTCCTCCCAGGGACACCCATTAAAGTGCTGACATAGGCTTTGATGCTCATATGGCCGTTCTGGAGACTTGTGTCCACAGTGAGGTGGATGGGGTTGGGGGCCTCTCGGCTGTAGTACTCATGGATCAGCACAGAGTGCTCTGTGATGTCATGGCCTGCAGCGTACCACCCCAAGATGAGCTCATTTGGAGAAACTTTTTTATGCAGTTCATACATGTTCTTAGCAAATTCCATGTCAACAGCCACTTCATCTGACTCATTGTGTGACACTGAAAAGCAATTGGTGACCTCCACTGAGTGTTTGTTGACAGTTCCCAACAGGGTCCCGATAACTCGGGCAGCACCCTTGTTGCGTCTCTCGTAGCTGTCCACAGTGGAGGCCAAAATGACTGGATGCAGCCTGACCACACGGCCACCAGGGAAGGGCCCTGGAAGAGCAGGACCAAGCAGAGCGGGTGCTGGGGTCTGTGCTGGAGCTTGCACTGAGGCCAGGGTCTGGCTTTAGATGACAGGTTTCATTAAGTGGAAGCTGAAATACCATTTGGGGATATTTAGTTCTTCTGGAAACTAACGGTAAAGAAAACAGCAGGCCTATTAACAGGTAATTGATCTAGAGATAGCCAAGGTGAAATTGGGTTTCTCTATTCAGTAGGGGCGGGGAGGACTATGTGTGGAACACAGGATTATCTCAGTCATTCCATGTGTGATAGTACATGAAAGAGATGAGCAGTTGTAGTGCTGTTCACTGTGCAAAAGTATCCCTTCTTCCTAACGTGGGAGGGCTGCTTTTGCAAATATGTCTGTGCTATTTCTCACTGGTCCTGCCTCTTCTGTTCTTGGAATCAAGCTCAGTCCATGACAGATCGCACTACTAGCTGAATTTCTTTATTAGTCCTATCACAAATGAAATTTTGTATTAGCACCTCAGGGGATTTCTTTAATTTTGCAAAAGTAAGTCATCCTAATTTATTATTTTTTTCCTAAGATCTGGCAATGAGCATCGGTTCTCTGCTTCCTATCTTACCCTGCTCACTCACAGCTGCTTCAGGTGACCTCCTTTTTAGGTTCAGAGTTATGGCTGACCTCTGCTTTAATCAAAACGAATGTATTTTGGTTTCTCATTTTGTTTATTGCTTCTATCTTCAAATTAGAAATCCTAGAGCTCATTAGATTTACTTTTATGTTTATTTTTGAAAGAGCATCCTGCTCTGTCACCCAGGCTGGAATGCAGTGGTACAATGACTGCTCATTGCGGCCTTGACCTCCTGGGCTCAAGTGATTCTCCTGCCTTAGCCTCCCAAGTAGCTGGGATTACAGGCACCTGCCACCACACCTGGCTAATGTTTGTATTTTTAGTAGAGACAGGGTTTCACCATGTTGGCCAGCTGGTCTCGAACTCCTGATCTCAGGTGATCTTCCCACCTTGACCTCCCAAAGTGCTGGGATTACAGGTGTGAGCCACCGTGCCCAGCCGATTTTTATGACCATGAATGGGAACAGATTTCTTAAACAGATCACAAAGAGCCATAGTTCTAAGGGAATAAATTGATAAATTAGACTATATTCAAATTAAGAATTTCTGTTTATTAAGAGACACCACTAAGTGACAAGACAAGTTGCAGAGTGGAAACAGATCTATGAACACATAGAACTGACAGAGGGCTCACATCAACAATATGTAAAGAGCTCTTAAAAATCACTAAGAGAAAGAACAATGGGTAAAACACTTAAATGTGTAATTTATAAAAGCAAAACTTGAATGTGTTCAGCTTTCTTAATATTCATGTAAATGCAAATTAACATCACAACAGGATAACATATCCTCCAAAACGGCTAAAATGTAAAAGATAGAACACCAAGTGTTGGAGAGAATCTGGAGCAACAAGAACTCTCATCACTGCTGGAGGGGATACTGTGTTTGGCATTGAATAATGGTTCTAGAAAGGAGCACATTTAGGACTCAGGTATTTCACTCTTAGGATAACAGAAACGCACACACATCTGCATCAAAAGACATCTATGGAAATGTGTGTGGCATCATTCTCTGTCATTGGAAAAATATCTTGAAACAAAACCCAAATGTGACTTCTGTTTTCCAGCTTGGAAGCTGTCACTCCTGTCCTCACAACAACAACAAAAAACACCTTGAACAAACTGAAAATTACAACTTTTCTTAGATCCATCAGAGACTTGAGGTTAACGGGGCAAACCGTTATCCCCCAAATTGGAGAGGCAGTGAGTCCTAGCCTAACAGGATCGGAGGCTGGCCACTGGAGCCAGAACCACGGTGGGAAGACTTACATGTAAACAACAAATCGCTGGAGGCTCCATGCGCATAAACTTGAGAATTAAGAATTAAGGGAGCCCAGTCTTAGGGGGCCCTACACTTTCATGAACCTCCAAGAGCTCTGCCAGACGCTGTTATGCACATCACAGAAAAATTCCCTCCTGCTTCCCACAGGGAAGGGGAAAAGTAACTACTTTGAAATACGCCCTGGGTGTTCCGTTCTCCTTAGCAAAAGCCTGCCCCAGGGAAACTATTTCACAAGAGTCTAACCACCTTGGGCTTTAGCAGGGCCTAACACATGTTAGAATAAGAATAAAAGTTGCATCAAACTTTTCTTCAGAACCCATGCAAGCAAGCAAGAAAATTCCACCAACCTAAAATTCTGTATCCTGCAAAATTATCTTTCCAAAGTGAAGAAAAATAAAGACTTTCTCAGACAAACACAAATTTGCTGTCAGTAGATCTGTCAAAATATTAAAAGAAGTTATCCAGAGAGAAGAAAATGATATAGGCTAAAAACTTGGATCTACATAAAGAAAAAAGGTTTTAGAGAAGGAAGAAAGGGGCTTCCTGCCTCCCTCCTCCATGGGGCACTGGTGCTATGCCCAGCACCCAGATGCCCCTACCCAATGCTGAATAAGAACACAGAGCACCGTGAATGGCTGTCTCTAAAAGGAAAAGTGGAAGACTTGTGTTCTCAACCCACAGCTGCTACTGCTACATTTAAAGACACTGCAGTGAACATTGTAAGTTCTCTGGCTCATGGAGGGAGGAATCTATTCCAAAGACTCTGAGAAAAACTGTAAATTAAACACAAATATGGTGAAAGCTGGTTCCAGAGCTTTATTGATGTTAATAATGCACCTTATTGGCCAGGCACAGTGGCACATGACTGTGATCCCAGCACTTTGGGAGGCCAAGGTGGGAGGATCACAAGGTCAGAAGATCGAGTCCAGCCTGGCCAACATGGTGAAACCCTGTCTCTTCTAAAAATACAAAAATTAGCTGGGTGTGGTGGCACGTGCCTGTAATCCCAGCGACTCAGGAAGCTGAGGCAGGAGAATCGCTTGAACCCACTGGTGGAGGTTGCTGTGAGCTGAGATGGCACCACTCCACTACAGCCTGGTGACAGAGGAAGACTACCTCTCAAAAAACAAACAAACAGAAAACAAAAACAAAAAAACAAAAAACTGGTCACCTTTTCACCATATACAAAAATTAACTCAGGTTGGATTAAAGATTTAAATTTAAGACCTCAAACAACAATAATCCGAGAAGAAAAACTTCAAAAGTACCATTCTGGATATGGGCTATGGGAAATAATTCATGACTAAGTCTTCAAAAGAAATTGCAACAAAAGCAAAAGTTGACAAATGGGACCTAATTAAACTAAAGAGCTGCCACACAGCAAAGGAAAACATCAGCAGAGTAAACAACCTACAGAATGGGGGAAATTATTCACAAACTATGCATCCAACAAAGGTCTAATATTTAGAATCCATAAGGAACATAATTCAACAAGCAAAACACAACCCCATTAAAAAGGGGCAAAAGACATAGACACTTCTCAGAAGGAGACATACATGCAGCCAACAAACATGAAAAAAAGTTCATCATCACTAATCATGAGAGAAATGCAAATCAAAACCACAATGAGATATTATCTCACACCAGTCAGAATGACTATTTTTGAAAAGTCAAAAAAAAAAAAAAATAGCAGATACTGGCAAGGATAAGGAGAAAAGGGAATGCTTATACACCTTTGGTGGGAATGTAAGTTAGTTCAGCCACTGTGGAAAGCAATTCGGAGATTTCTCAAAGAACATAAAACAGAACTAACATTCAACTCAGCAGTCTCATTACCGAATATGTATCCAAAAGAAAACAAATCATTCCACCAAAAAGACATATGCACTGGTTTGTTTATTGCAACACTATTCACGTTAGCAAAGACATGGGATCAACCTAGGTGCCCATCAACAGTGGACTGGATAAAAATATGGTACATATAGACCATTGAATACTATGCAGCTACAAAAAAGAATAAAATTATGTTCTTTGAGGGAAAATGGATAGAGCTGGAATCCAGGAAGTGAACTAATGTAGTAACAGAAAACAAACGCCTCATGTTCCTATAAGTAGGAGCTAAATTCTGAGTACCCATGGACATGAAGATGGTGACAATAGACACTAGGGACTGCTAGGAGGGGGAGGGAGGGAGGAAAGGTTGAAAAACTGCTGAGTACCATGTTCAGTACCTGGATGTTGGGATCATTCATACCCCAAACCTCAGAACCACACAATATACCCAGGTAATAAACCTCCACATGTACACCCTGAATCTAACATAAAAGTTGAAAAAGAAAAAACAGAATGGAATCTCTGTTTATTCTCGACGTATCAGTTGTGCCACTCTTCAATTTGAAACTCCCACTATTGGCTATATTTGGGGGTGCCCTATTTCCCATCTCATAACTTATTTTAAGAAGCACAGCAAAATAATGAGTGCGCTTGGGATTCAGTTTTTGAAACAAAACACTGAGCCTTCAATGACCTTCCTATACATGTAAAAGCACACCTGTCTACATGGCAGCAGTTGGACTTCACAATGTGGATTGTGCCTTCACCCTGGAATGTTTATGCCCTATCGCCATCGTGATGGGATTAGGGATCTCCTGCCCTTGGTGCTAAGTGCCACTGTCTGTGCTGAGTTTTTCAAAGGTCAGAGCAGATTGAACCTTCGTGGTTTCATTTTCCCTGATTTTGATTTCTTATGGGGAATCTGTGTGCTGCATTCAAGGTATGTTCATACTGGCCTGTCAAATGCGAACTCTTCAAATTAATAGTTAATGCTTTCAAAATATGTTATTTAAAAAATTATCCTCTGTATTTTCCATATGCAGTTATAAATATGTTTCATGGTTATGTTTTATTCCTCAATTTACATATTTGATTATTGTACCAAGCAGAGTACCTTTGAAATTTTTCTTCATTTAAAAAACATGTATCTTGGCTAAGGCCTGTAATCCCAGCACTTTGGGAGGCCAAGGCAAGAGGATCATAAGGTGAGGAGATCAAGACCATCCTGGCCAATACAGTGAAACCCTGTCTCTACTAAAAATACAAAAAAATTAGCCAGGCATGGTGGCAGCTGGTGTAGTCCCAGTGTGGTGCAGTCCCAGCTACCTGGGAGGCTGAGGCAGGACAATTGCTTGAACCCATGAGGCAGAGGTTGCAGTGAGCCAAGATGGTGCCATTGCACTCCAGCCTGTGCAACAGAACAAGATTCTGTCTAAAAAAAAAATTATATACATATATAATATATATGTAAGATATAATATATTATATATGTAACATATAATACATATTATATGTCATAATATATATGATATATAAAATATATTATATGTCATATTATATATAATATATAAGATGACATATTATATTACATGACATATATAATATATATTACATATTATAATGTGCTATATATTACATATATAATATATAATATATATGATATATTATAATATATAATATGTAATATATTAATACGATATATTGTATATTATATATCATATATAACACATATATAATATATTTCTTATATAATATATATAATATTATATATATTATAGAAAATATATGATATATAACATAAGATATATAACATATATGATATATAGTATCTAAAATATGATACAAAATATATCATATAGCCACACCCAGCTAATTTTCATATTTTTTGTAGAGGCAGGGTCTCGCCATGTTGCCCAGGTTGGTCTTGAACTCCTGGGCTTCAGTGATCCACCCACCTCGAACTCCAACAAAGTGCCAAGATTACAGCCATGAGCCACCATGCCCAGCATAACTATTTTTAATGAAGTAGACTTTAAGAAGAAAAGTATTATTAGCAGTAAGAGACACATCACGGAAAAGAAGAATTTACTAGGAGCCAGGAGCAGTGGCTCATGCCTGTAATTCCAGCACTTTGTGAGGCCAAGGCGGTGCATCACCTGAGGTTGGGAGTTCAAGACCAGCCTGACCAACATGGAGAAGCCCTGTCTCTACCAAAAATACAAAAATTAGCCAAGCATGGTGGCACATGCCTGCAATCCCAGCTACTCAGGAGGCTGAGGGAGGAGAATTGCTTGGACCCAGGAAGTGGAGGTTGCGGTGAGCTGAGATTGTGCCATTGCATTCCAGCCTGGGCAACAAGAGCAAAACTCTGTCTCAAAAAAAAAAAAAAAAAGTTACTAGCTAGTTTCAGTAATTTTTAACATCCAGGAAACTGGATGTGAAAGCTTTTCAGAGAAACTAAACCAATAGATTATACATAGAGAGAGATTTATTTAGGAATTGGCTCACATGATTGTGGGGACTAGCAAGTTTAAAATCTGTAGGGCAAGCCAGCAGGCTATAAATTCAGGTAAGAGTTGATCTCGAAGTCTGGAACCTCACATCTGTAGAGCAGTCAGGAGGCCAGAAACTCAGGCAGGGTTTGTGTGTTACAGTCTTGAAGCAGAATTCCTACTTCTCTGGGAAACCTGTTTTTGTTCTTAAGGCCTTCAACTGATTGGAGGTGGTCCACCCATATTATGGTGGGTAATCTGTTTTACTTAAAGTCAATTGACTGTCAGTATTAACCACATCTATGAAATAACCTCCCAGCAAGATATTGACAAGTATTTGACCAAACAACGGGGCACCATAGCTTAGCCAAGTTGACACATAAATTAACCGTCAGGAACGAGTAGAATATCCAAAAAACAACATACTAGGGGTATTATATCTTATATAGCTATTATAATTATATAAAACATATAATTATAGAATGAAGATATTAAGATAACCATTAGAACAAAAATATAAACTTTTCTTTCTTTTTTTTTTTTTTTGAGACCAAGTCTTGCTCTGTCATCCAGGCTGGAGCGCAGTGGTACAATCTTGGCTTACTGCAACCTTTGCCTCCTGGGTTCAAGTGATTCTCCTGTCTCAGCCTCCCAAGTAGCTGGGATTACAGGCACCCGCTACCATGCCCAGCTAATTTTTGTATTTTTAGTAGAGACGTGTTTTCACCATGTTGCCCATGCTGGTCTCCAACTCCTGACCTCAAGTGAGCCACCCCCTCGGCCTCCCAAAGTGCTGGGATTACAGGTGTGAGCCACCACACCCAGCCAAAAATCACCTTTTTCACAAGGATCAAAGCAGTCATTATGCTGGAGATGACAGACCTCACTGTCACCATGCTCCTTTTGTATGTCTACTAGGCACGGTGCTGGGTCCACACTCACAGAAATCTTAGGAGGTCGCACCCAGGGGCTCCGGCTGTAGCAGAATCCTAAGAATAAAACCTGGTGCTGAAACAGTAGGAGATGAGGCCGGGCGCCATGACTCACTCCTGTAATGCCAGCACTTTGGGAGGCCAAGGCGGGCTAATCAAGAGATAGAGACCATCTGGCCAACATGGTGAAACCCCGTCTCTACTAAAAATACAAAAATTAGCTGGGCATGGTGGCTGGCACCTGTAGTCCCAGCTACTCAAGAGGCTGAGGCAGGAGAATCATTTGAACCGAGGAATCAGAGGTTTCAGTGAGCTGAGATCGCGCCACTGCACTCCAGCCTGGTGACAGAGTGAGACACCGTCTCAAAAAAAAAAAAAAAAAAAAGCAGGACACTGAACTCTGGGAGGGCCTCCTGGTGAGAGGTGAGCACAGAGGGGAGAGATGGAGGCAGGAGCATGGGCTTCTGGTGGCCCCAGCAGACCCTGTGGCAGTGTGGCCAGGGTCCTCTGCAGGGAGGAATCTTGGCCAGGATGACGCTGTAGCAGGCCTCTTCCTGAGGCCTCCAGCCAGCCCGGCCAGGGTCCCAGCATCCAGTGACCCCTGTTTCACAGCAGCAGCTGGGGCCAGCCCCAGGCTCTCTTCCACTCTCAGCTTCTTAAAACTGGAAGTGGAGAGAGTTGTTTGATAAAACACTGGGGCAAACCACATCCTCTCTTCACCAAGGGACAGTTCGAGGGGATGCCGGCAGAGGGAGCTTTAGAGTAGAGACCCCTACCCAACCAGTGACCGTCACGCACACAGCAGGGCATGCTATGGAGACCCCCAGACAGTCACTCGGTGAGACCCAGCAGGTCCAGACTCTTCAGAGATCTGTGGCAGCAGGTCCCCACTCCCAAAAGCCACGTGCCCACGGGTGATCTCTGGTGCCTGATACCCCAGTCTCGTTTGCATCTTTGCAACTTCGAGTTTAAGTGGGTGTCGCATCCCTGTATGTCCTCCTGAGCAGAGGAGGGGCACAGCCCGGGGTGGCAGCTGGCGTCAAACCCTCAAATCCCCTGAGAGCCACTGGGGAGACTAAGCAGTCCCCAGCCCCCACTTGTCCCTGAGCTGCCATTCTCAGCCCTGTGGGAGGAGACAGAAAGCCCTGAAGAGAAACCAAAGGATCAGGTCAGGAGGGGCTAGGGGGGTGGCGTGAGCAATCAGGACAGGGAAGGATGGACAGATGGGGGAATGGAGGGAAGAAGGAATGAATGAAAAGGTGAATAAATGAACAAAGAGAGAGAATGGCCACTCCTCCCTTGCTTTAGTTTACAAAGTACTGAGATCCTCCCAACAGCCTGCAAGACAGAATTTCTGGGAAGCAGACCAGGTGGCTAGCAGGGAGGGGAGGCTTGCCCTGGCTTTTGTGGGCCCAATGGGAGGCAGGGGGCAGGAAGGGGCATCCTGTATGTGTCCTCCCTGCAGTGGCAGCAGCACCTTCCTGAAAGAGGATCAGGAAACACCCACTGTGGCCCCTCTCCATCACGACCTCATCCAGGACACCAAGTATCAGTCACTCAGCTCACGAGACCCAGGCCCTGACTCAGGAAGAGAGGATGTGAGGGGTGGGGCACCGGGCTCCTCAGGACTGAGAGATCTGAGATGTGGCCCCGGGCTGGTTGTTGGGGCAGACTGGCTATGGCAGCATTGTGTGTACCCCAGCAGGCCAGTACCACGCAGGGAGCCTCCAAACCCCTTCACCCATGACCCTGGGAGAAGACCCCAGCCTTGGAGAATTGGCCTCACTGAAGGGGCCTGCGCCAGCCAGCAGGGTCAGGCGGGGCCAGACAGGTTCCCACCTGGGATATGCAAATGGGCCTCCTGAATCCTGGAGCCAGGTATGGACTCACACACCACCATTGTCCCAAAGTCCCCATCTGCCCCACGGGCACACCCTGCCACCTGTTCTGTGCAAGGACCCTGAGGCTGTCTCCTTGCGCTCAAGCCCTGCAGGTGCTGAAGCCCACACACACAGCTCCTGCTTCCTGGGCCAGTGCACGTGCACACACACACACACGCACACACACCCCCACACATATACATACCCACACACAATCACACACATTCACACATACCCACACCCCCCATACTCACACTCACACACACACACCCACAAACACCCACACATACACTCACACACACAATCACACACATTTACACACACCCACACACCCACACACTCACACTCACACACTCACAGTCACACACACCCTCCCACAGCAAAACACAATCACACATATTCACACCCACCCACACACCCACACACTCACACTCACATATACTCACACCCACACACTCACACATACACAAACACAATCACACACATTCACACCCACCCACACCCCACAAACACACTCACACATATACCCACACACACTCACACTCACACATAATCTCACACACACACACACATGCTCACACACACACGCCTTCTCCAGGAGGGGCTGGCTGCCAAGGGCCACCCAGCTTCCTCCCACGTCTCACTCACCGTACAACATTTGAGCAGACCTTGGAGTCAGCAGCAACAGCAGTGTGGACAAAGGCCTGGGGGCCACTTGGGGCCTGGTGTCGAGAGAGGAACACAGCCAGCACAATCACAGCCAGCGCCAGCCCCAGCCCCAGCCCCAGCAGGACCAGGTCAACCATGGCTCCGCAGTCCTGGGCCATGGCTCTGCGGCCCAGAAGGAGAGGGGAGGCCGGTGGGCAGACAGAGGGACAGATGGTTGGGCAGATGAATGGGCAAGAAGATGCATAGATAGACTCACAGGTAATTGGACAGATGGACAAACAGGTGGGGGCTTAAGACAGACACGAAGATGGATCGACAGACAGGCCAGATAGCTAGAAAAAGAGGACAGTAAGAGAAAGATGGTCAGATAGACAATGGGACAGAGATGGGCTTACACATGGGCAGACAGACAGACAGGTCTGAACAGCGGGCTGCCAGATGGACAGATGGGTGAATGGACAGATGGCTGGCAGCTGTGGTGAGCTGCTGCCCTCACCAAGTGCACACTACGGAGTGGCCAAACTCACGCCTCAACTTCTAGTTTTCAGCTCCTGCTTGTTCCTGGCAGGAGGCCAGGCAGCAAAGCGTCTGAGGGGAGTTTTCTTTGCCTAGAGAAGTCAGCTGCTGTGTTAACTCCCTCACTGCTGGTAGGTCCAAAGGCCCCACCTACCGCCTGCCAGAGCCCATGGTCACACTGTCGCAATGTGCAGGAGAACTTGGTGCCTGCTGCTCTGCTGTTGCCAGGTAGGGGCAGGGCTCCCTGGAACCTCCACACCATTCCCCATGTTCTCAGCAGCTCTGGGAAAGCAGAGCTGGGGCCGCTTAACTCTGCCCTGGATCCGGCAAGGCTGCCCCCCTCCCAGAGTGGAGTCCTGCTCCCCAGCTCCCATCTCTATCCCCTAACCCTCTCCGCATGGCCCAGCCTAGTCAGCATCAAGGTGGAGCTGAAGAGAGGCAGAAGGAGGAGGACCCAAGGTGGTGTCACTCGGGACCCGGGTTCAAGTCCTTATGCTTCTGTAGCCTGGCCTGGGTCCCCCAACCCCCCCAGGGTGGCCAAGGGCTTCCCAGTCTGCACAGAGGACAGGGGGACTTGACAGCATCAAATGCTGGTGACTACGAGACACTGACGTGGGAAATGCAGACAGACCATGCCTCTAGCCCTTGGTACCCGGCACCATCCATCCCTGGGACTTGCTGTCCTGGAAATGCAGCATGGACCTCCAGGGAGGGGGGCTGTGCCATGTGGGGGCCCCACCCCACCTGCAGCTCTTTCCCCACCCTGGCTGCAGTTCTGCTTCCCTGAATCCAAATCCGCTACTACTGTGCTGGCAGTGCAGCCTCTCTGGGGACACTGTCCTGGCTCTGTTCTCCCCAGGCCTCAGGGTGCCTAAATGGGAGGCAGCCAGGGGAGTGAGGACCCACTGAGGGGCTCCGTTGACCAGCCTCAGCAGGGGTGCAGGTGATGTGGGGTGGAATCCTTCCCACATGGCCCCCACAGTCCTCCCCGCTTCCTCCCTAGCTGAACACTGCCTGCTCCAGATGTCTACACCTGGAGTCCGGGCGCCTCCATCTGGGTAGCAGAGAAACTGAGGCACAGAGACAGACTGTGTCCTTACAGGCCACACAGCCTGCCAGGCCCCTATGTCTGGCCAGAGCCCCTGGTCAGCCTGGGCTGCAGTGATTGTTTAGATGTAGGCTGTTCCCACGGCTGCCTCTCACGGTATGGGGGCCTGTGGACGCCTCCTCCCGCCCCCACCCGACTCCCAAGCCTCAGTGACATTGCTCAACCAGGAGCTGAAGTGCATTCCTGGGCTCAGGCCAGCCCACCCATCGACCCGCTGCAGTCCTGGAAGCCCAGAGGCCTGGGCAGCAGGAACAGTGGAGACAGCAGTGTGGGGGACGTCCTCCCTCCTCTCCCCACCATCCTCGTCAGGCAGAGGCCAGGGTGCAGGGACCACCCGAGCAAAGGCCCAGGGAAATGAATGGGTGTCATTCTGGTCCTGACCCGAGGCACAGCCAGGAAGGTCCCTGTGGGGGAAAGAAAGAGATATCAGACTGTTACTGTGTCTATGTAGAAAGAAGTAGACATAAGAGGCTCCATTTTGTTGTGTAGTAAGAAAAATTCTTTTGCCTTGAGATGCTGTTAATCTGTAACCCTAGCCCCAACCCTGTGCTCACAGAAACATGTACTGTGTCGACTCAAGGTTTAATGGATTTAGGGCTATGCAGGATGTGCTTTGTTAAACAAATGCTTGAAGGCAGCATGCTTGTTAAGAGTCATCACCACTCCCTAATCTCAAGTAAGCAGGGACACAAAACACTGCAGAAGGCCACAGGGACCTCTGCCTAGGAAAGCCAGGTATTGTCCAAGGTTTCTCCCCATGTGACAGTCTGAAATATGGCCTCCTGGGAAGGGAAAGACCTGACCATCCCACAGCCCGACACCCATAAAGGGTCTGTGCTGAGGAGGATTAGTAAAAGAGGAAGGCCTCTTTGCAGTTGAGATAAGAGGAAGGCATCTCTCTCCTGATTGTCCCTGGGCAAAGGAATGTCTCGGTGTAAAACCCGATTGTATATTCCATCTACTGAGATAGGAGAAAACTGCCTTAGGGCTGGAGGTGGGACATGCTGGTGGCAATATTGCTCTTTAATACATTGAGATGTTTATGTATATGCACATCAAAGCACAGCACCTTTTTCTTAACCTTGTTTATGACACAGACATTTGTTCATGTGTTTTCCTGCTGACCCTCTCCCCACTATTACCCTATTGTCCTGCCACATCCCCCTCTCTGAGATGGTAGAGATAATGATCAATAAATACTAGGGAACTCAGAGACTGGTGCCAGCGTGGGTCCTCCATATGCTGAGTGCAGGTCCCCTGGGCCCACTTTTCTTTCTCTATACTTTGTCTCTGTGTCTCTTTCTTTTCTCAGTCTCTTGTCCCACCTGATGAGAAACACCCACAGGTGTGGAGGGGCAGGCCACCCCTTCAGGTCCCTGAATGTCCTTCCTCAGGAAATGATGGGGGAAGGGGTGATGAGAATGAAGGAGAGGATTTAAGTCCCTCACCTCCCGAGGTAGTCCTGGGCTGAGCCCCATGGGACCTGGAGAACCAGGCTGTACCCCACCAGCATGTCGGGTCCAGGAAGTCTCATGGCCAGCTCCCACTTCTCTTGCTGCTGTGCAACCCAGAGCAAGGCCTGCCCCTCCAGCTTCAGTCTTCTCCCCTGCAAATGGGGTCACAGCCTTTCCTCTCAGGCCAAAATAAGGATTGAGGCCGGGTGCAGTGGCTCACCCCTGTAATCCTAGCACTTTGGGAGACTGAGATGTGGGGACTGCTTGAAGTCAGGAGTTAAGACCAGCCTGGTCAACATAGTGAGACCCCATCTCTATTGGTTTAATTTTTTTAAAAAAAAATTAAATAAATAAAATAAGGATTGAAGAGTGACTTGTACACCAGTTGAGCCTACCTCCACCTCACCCTTGCAGAGCCCCAGAGACACAGCCCTCCAGAGCTCAGACCCAGTGGGACTTGACTCCACAGGCATAAAACCCTGTTTGTCTATGGGCCCTTTGGAATCACCAGGTTTTCGGGGCTCCTGAAGGATAGCCCTGACCTGGCCTCACCTGGCCCCTGGCCCCAGTGCCCCTGGTGATATCCAGGTGCTGGGCTGTGATCACCGCCTCCCACCAGCCCACCTCCACCAGCCCTTCCCAGAACCCTGCTCCAGGTGTTGGAACTGTGCACAGAGGAGGGAGCAGGCCCCGAGGGAGGCCTGGAGGGGCTGCCAATGGTGAAGGCTGCTGTGTCTAGCTGTTTCCTTCTGGACCCACTCCCTCTGGGCTGCGTCCCCGGCTGGACCAAGCCCTGATCCCTGGGATCTGGGGACATCTTCCCGTTTGCTGTTCCCTGAGAACCAGGCCTCCCTCTGGAGAGGATCACAAGCTTGGGTTTCACTCTGGGCTTGCTCTTGGGAACCCCCCAGGGGCGTGGCTCTGACCGAGATGTTTTCCTCCAGCCTGTTGCCCAGTCCCCATTCCTCGGACCTCAGCTTCACCGCCAGTGTCATCGGCAGGGTGAGCTGGAGGCCTACGGGTCTGAGAAGGCGCCCGGGTTCCCAGCATCAGCTGGCCACCCTCTGCCTAAGAAAGCGCCAGGGTCGTGACACCCCCTGGTGGCTGCTCCTAGGTAGTGTCACTGCCCAGCCCCAGTAAGGGAGGGCCTGGCCCCAAAGTCCGAGGGATCAGGGTGGGAAGGGGCAGGGCTTGGTGTGAACCTTCCCCTGGCCCCCAGCCATGTGCCCCGCTCTCCCCATGCTGAAGATGCTGAGGCTAGTTCCAGTGCCCGCATTGTGAAGATCTCCGAATCCCACCTCTCTGTTCCTCCCCAGCCAGATGGCTCCATTTCACACACAATACACTGAGGCCCAGAGAGTGGGGAGACAGGCCAGGGAGGCCACCTGGAGCCTGGCACAGTGGCCTCATTTATTACGCTGCTCTGCTGCTCACAGGGGAAGCCCGTCCCCCAAAGTCCTCTTCCTTATCCTCGTGAGTATCTTGTCCCTGGGTTGCTTGTCAGCCTTGTCTGCCTGGAGCAACCAGTAGCCAGCAGGTTCCCCGCCTTTCCTGGAGTCCGAGGCAGCTGCCCAGCCACCAGCCGTGCGGACGATGGCTTGCACCACAGCGATGAAGGTGGACGCGATCTGGGTGTGATGGTGCCGGGTCTCCAGGGCTGCAGTCACTGCCTGGGGGTGGGAGGAGAGGGGAAGCCTGAGCAGGGCTCCAGATGCCACCTGAACCACGCCTGTGTGGTCACAGGCCTCAGCCCAGGTGGTGCCATTTCAGGCCAGGTCATCAGGAAGAGCAGGTTGGGGCATTCTGGGTCTCATTGGAGCAGGGGATTTGGCCCTCATGGCACAGGGGCTCCAGATGGCCCAGACACTAGAGAGAGGACACCAACCATTGTCCACTCTGTGATGATCCAGGCCTCCAGCCCAGGATGCTCTGGGGCCCCACACCGTGACTCAGTTTCTCCAACCCCTGGCCCACCTGGTCAATGTTTCTCTCCACTGTCGTGATGTTGGGCAGAAGCTGGTTGTACAGCTGGGGCTCCTCCACGGCCCGCTTCACGTCATAGCTGAACCAGAGGTTGTAGATGATGGTCTGGGGCATTGGGAGTGTGATCAGCATGGCTTGGGGGCTGTGCGGAGTGGGAAGGGCCAGGGAGAAAAGGGGTGACGCATACCAGTGCAGTGGCTGTGGTGATCTGCGTGCCCCCAGCAGCTCCCACCACCATCCGGACCTGGCCGTCCTGGCCCACCGTGATCGTTGGGAACATGGATGAGAGCGGCTGCTTCCCTGCGGCTGATGGGAGAAGACAGGGATGCCCGTCAGCTGCCTGCCCAGGACACCCGCCCCTCTCCACCCCAGTCCCCCCACCCCCGGACTTCCACCCCATACCTGGCTGGATGAAATTGGCAGGTGAGGGGGGTACCCCAAACTCATTGGTGATGCTGGGAGAGCTGACGTCGTCCATTCATTATTGAACAGGATCCCGCTGACCAGGGAGCAGACCTTGGAGCCAAAGCTACCACCCAGCCGGGTCAGACAGCGCCCGACCTTGCCTGGCCCAGCCTGGTCCCTATCCACCCACTGAGGCTGAAACATACTCACTGAGAGGCCCAGGATAAGCTACCAAGATTGGGCCTCAGTTTCCCACCAGGAAAAGAGGTGACGGAGCCACCTTACTGGATAAGTGGGCGGTACCTGGGCCACCCGCCTCTGGCACTTTCCCACCCAGGCGGCCCAGCAGCCCCTACTAGAGGTTGATGGTGCTGGTGGCGGACACAGCACTGCCGTCCTCTGTGATGACAGACAGGTGAGCAGTGCCCCTGTCATCCGGCGTGTAGAACTCGGGCTTGTAGTAGGAGATCGGGTGAGTGCTGTTGTCAGAGATCTGGGCCCGGAGCTGGGCAGCGAAGAACTCAGAGGTCATGTTGCGGACCACCTGTCGAGGCCCCAGAGCTGGCCTGATGAGGTGGGGAGGGGGGGTAGGGAGGGGGCACAGGTCTCAGAAGGCCCCTGAGTGTGACTCTGACCAAAACCTTCTAGCACCCACAACCTTCCGTGGCTCCCCAGGACCCAAGGGCAGGCCCAGGACCTTGCACGACCAGTCTGACTCCCTGTCTTTGTTGCGTTTCAGTAACTGAATGTCTGCCTGGTCCTGAGCCTCCAGACCCTTGCCGCATTCAATCACTCATTCCTTCACGCAAAAAATATTTCTAGAGTTTGCACTGCATGCCTGGCACTGGGGAATCAACAGGGAACAGACACTTACGTCCTGCCCTCATGCCAAGAAAAACAAACACACACAGGGAAAGTGCTGAAACCACAAGCCAGGTAAGGGGAATCAAGAGGCATGAGGTATGGGCAGAGTGGTCAGGGAGGGCTTCTCAGAGGAGGCAACGTGTGAAAAGAGCCTGGAATGCAGCCTAAATGGTCAGTGCAAAGGCCCTGAGGCAGGTGGTATAGGCTGGTGAGCGATAGGCAGAGAGTGAATGGAGTGGGGTGGGGAGAAGAGGATGAAGATGCAGGCTGGGGCCCAACCCACAGGACCTCCTAGGTCCCATAAAAACTGGCTTTTGCTCTGTGCCATGCAGGCTTAGGGCAGAGGAATGAGCAGGCTGGGGAGTGTTTTCACAGGGTCCCTCTGGCAGCTATGACAGGGATAAGGATAAATCCCAAAGGGGAGGCTGTGGGTATCAACCAGGCAAGAGATGATGGCCTGGGTGGGAGAAAGAGAAGAATCAAGGATGGTGCCGACTAGCGAGATAAACCCTGCAGAAGGGGCAGGTTTGGGTATGGTCAGAAGCTTGATATTGGACACTTCATCAGACCTGAAGAGCATGGGTGCAAGTATAAAAAAAATAAATAAATAAGCATGGGTTCACAGGCAAGGGCAGGCTGAGAGATGAACATGGAAGTATTGACATTGAGTGGCTGCTGGATGCCATGAGCCTGGCCAAGGTCCCCAAGGCAGTGGCGAGGAGGAGATGAGGAGGTCAAGGAGGAGACAGAGAGGATGGACCCAAAGGCCGAAGAAAATGCCTCAAGAGAGTTTCAACATCAGGCGCGGTGGCTCATGCCTGTAATCCCAGCACTTTGGGAGGCCGAGGCCTGAAATCCCAGCACTATGGGAGGGCGGATCATGACGTCAGGAGATCGAGACCATCCTGGCTAACACAGTGAAACCCCGTCTCTACTAAAAATACAAAAAGTTAGCTGGGCGCAGTGGTGGGCACCTGTAGTCCCAGCTACTTGGGGGACTGAGGCAGGAGAATGGCGTGAACCTGGGAGGCGGAGCTTGCAGTGAGCCGAGATCCCGCCACTGCACTCCAGCCTGGGGGACAGCCTGGGGGACAGAGCGAGACTCCGTCTCAAAAATAAAATATAAAATAAAATAAAATAAAATAAAATAAAGTTTCAGCAACACCCCACAGATTAGTTGACCAATCCCAGGGAAAGGTGTTCTGTCTGAAACTGCCCTCAAGGAAACAGAAAGGCAAATCCACGATGTGGGACATTTTCCAAGACTACTGCCCTGGGCTTTAAAAATCAACAAAACAGGCCAGGCACGGTGGCTCATGCCTGTAATCCCAGCACTTTGGGAGGCCGAGGCAGGCGGATCACGAGGTCAGGAGATCGCAATCATGGTGAAACCCCGTCTCTACTAAAAATACAAAAAATTAGCTGGGCGCAGTGGCAGGCGCCTGTAGTCCCAGCTACTCGGGAGGCTGAGGCAGGAGAATGGCGTGAACCCAGGAGGCGGAGCTTGTAGCGAGCTGAGATAGCGCCACTGCACTCCAGCCTCCGTGACAGAGCAAGACTCTGTAAAAAAAAAAATAAATAAAAAATAAACACACCTGTAATCCCAGCAATTTGGGAGGCTGAGGTGGGAAGATAGTTTGACCCCAGGAGTTTGAGACCAGTCTGGGCAAGACCCTGTCTCTAAAAAAAATACAAAAATTATCCAGGTTTGGTGGCACGTGCCTCTGGTCCCAGCTGCTCAGGGGGCTGAAGTGGGAGGATTGCTTGAGCCCTGGAGGTTGAGGCTGCAGTGAGCCAAGATCACACCACTGCACTCCAACCTGGATGACAGAGACTCTGTGTCTAAACAAAAACACAACAAAAACAAAACAGCCAAGGGAGCCTACTGTAGGCAAAGAGAAGGGACAGCAGGTTGTGTCACCCCAACATCCTGCTGTGCTATCTTCAAGTCTCACTTTTGAGACACACCCTGAGGTGTGACATCAGTAACCTACTGTGGAATCCTTCAGAAAAACACGAATCCCAATAGATGTGGGTGGAGACGGAGAGAGTTAGGAAATCTGGCAGAAACGTCCACACTGCAGACTCCAGGAAAAGGGAACATTGATGCTTGGGCAGTTTTGGGATTTTTTTACATTTTTGTAGGTGCGAAAAATTTGCAAAATGAAAACTCGAGGAGAGTGTGGTGAGCTGTGTGAGATGCTGCTGAGTGGGGCCTGATGGGGAAACTGAGGCTGGACATGGAGATCTGGTGGCATGGGGATAGAGCAGGGGAGGGGATACCCTGAAGGGAGAGAGGACATAGCCCAGCCATGTTTGCTCTAAGAGGAGCAAAGGACAGAAGGAGGCAGCAGATAGAAATTTCTAGAGCAACAACAGCTGCCTTTCTTTCGGGAATAATCCGTGATAAAGAAGTAAATCGTCAGAGGCAGAAGGGAGCATTGTGGGAACAGCACCCCGAGCCAGCAAGTAGATGAAAGAGCTGGCCTTAGCCAAAAGGGAGGGCAGAGGGACACGCTGCAGTGGCTCTGTCCCCTCAGAGAGACAAGACACCAGGTCACTGGCTGCAGCGGGAGTCAGAGGTGCAGAATGCTCACGGGGAAAGAGAAGACACCACCCGGGCAGCTGACGCCCCTCCTGGGAGGTCACTGGTCAGTGTGGGGGGGTCTGCAGATCCACCCAGGAATGCCAAGGACCCAAGTAGGTAAGGAGGAATGTGAGGATCCTCAGCGGGAAGGGATATGACAGGGTCTTATAGGGACCCAGCGTGGAGCTGGGGCAGCTACTGAGTGAGTGGGTCAGGTGGTGCAGGGCTGAGGGTGGCATCTGGGAAGCATTAGTTTGGAGTGACAGGGAGTGGGTGGCCGAGGTCTCTGTTCACCTGGCCGTCTCCCTTTCACCCATCCATCTCACCATGCCCGAGGGCTGCAATGCCCCCATGTGTTCCTCATCTCAGCACTGAGCACTCGAGAACCACAGCATGTGCAAAGGACCTGAGGTAGGAGGGTGGCCACTAATTCCCCACACTGTCAGTTCTGTGGGGCAGAAGCCAAGACTGGGGGTCACCCACCAGTCCATCTGAGCACACAGTAGGCCCGCAATCAAAGTTTGTGGCAGGAATGGATTCAGAAAGCATATGTGAGGCTGTAGCCACCCTGGGGAGCCCACCCGATGCCTCTACAGCAGGCCCCACACCCACAGTGGGCCAGCCCCTGCCCCTTACTTCAGTCACATCCACAAACTTGGGGTTCCCAAGCAGGGTCCTCTTGGCGTAGGCAAACCGGAAAGCCTCTATGATGCGGTGGTACGTCAGGCCCTTCTGCTCGGGGGTCTCCACGCTCTCCCGGGAGAAGCTGTACCCTGGTTGATCAGAGCCAGGTGCATGTTGCTGAGCCCCAGAGACTCTGAGGGGCTCAGAGGGTTAACAACTGCCTGAGCCACTTTGCCCACCTCAAGGAGCGTTTAATAACCAATAGCAGCAGCTGCTTCAGAAGGCTGTGGTGAGAGTGAAGTAAGGTGAGGGCTCCTGAGCCTGGGCCTCACGTCACGCATCAGCTCTGGCCATTCAGTGACCAAGTGGCAGGGTCACCCACTGGACCAGGGTACCCTCTGGACCAGGCCCTGCAGCCCTGAGCTCCTGCACCTCTCTCCCTCCTGATGACTCCTGTTCCTCCTCCAACCCTTGAGCATTGCCCGCTTCAGCCCTGTCGCTCTGCACTGCCTCCTTCAGGACATGGTGAGCTGTGATGCAGGGACACACCTCGGGAGCTCAGTGATGGAAAGATGTGGCATGGGGGGCGAGCAGAGATGCAGCAGGGGTGGGGCGTGGGGAGAGAGAGGCAGTGTCATGGGTCCTACCACACAGCTGTGGTGCAACCACTCAGCTTTGAGGATGTTGAGGATGAGGGCCAGCACGGGCCCACTGAGCTGCGCACTGGGCATGTACAGCACTGCGTCTCCCAGACTGATGTTCAGCGGGTGCTCGATCAGCTCAGCACAGTAGTTATTCAGGCCCTCAGCTGTCACAATGCCCCCTGCAATGGGACAGCAGCTCGAATGGGCACTGGGATGGGGCTGCACCACTGCGTGGAGGATGGAGCTGCCCCAGTGGGGTTGGGGGCAGGCATGGCTTCACCATGGTGGTGGGGAAAAGCCTGTACCTACCAGGGAGGACAGAGTGCACTACTGGAGGGGTGAGACTGTGCCCTGGGAGGGGGCCACAGGCAACCTCACCTCCTTGGGAACCTCACCAGCTCTGGCACTCCTGTCTCCCTGACACTGCTCACCACCTGACAGCCGGTCTGGGGCCACCTGCCCTCTGCCTGCTTGGCTTAGTGGCTTCCTGTCTGCCTTCTCTCATCTGTGGCCAGAGAGTGTTTTCTGTTTTTTTTTTTTTTTTTTAGAGATAGGATCTTGCTCTGTCACCCAGGCTGGAGTGCAGTGGCTTAATCACAGCCTTGAACTCCTGGGCTCAAGTGATCCTCCAGCAGACCCTCCCCAGTAGCTGAGACTAAAGGCACAACTACACCCAGCAAATTTTAATTTTTTTTGTTGTGTTTTGCTATATTTCTTTTTTTTTTTTTTGAGATGGAGTCTCACTCTATCTCCCAGGCTGGAGTGCAGTGGCGTGATATCGGCTCACTGCAAGCTCCGCTTCCCAGGTTCACGCCATTCTCCTGCCTCAGCCTCCCAAGTAGCTGGGAATGCAGGCACCCACCACCACACCTGGCTAATTTTTTTGTATTTTTAGTAGAGACAGGTTTCACTGTGTTAGCCAGGATGGTCTCGATCTCCTGACCCTGTATCCACACGCCTCGGCCTCCCAAAGTTCTGGGATTACAGGTGTGAGCCACCATGCCCGGCCGGGTTTTGCTATATTTCTTTTCACTATGCTTTGAATTTTTTGTTTTCTTGTTCCCCACCCCCACCCCCACTATATTTATGTAGATTCTCAATATTTTTTTTGTAGACTCACTATGTTGCCCAGCCTTGTCTTGGACCTCCTGGCCTCAACTTCTACCTCAGCCTCCCAAAGTGTTGGGATTACAGGCATGAGACACCAAGCTTGGCCTCAGAGGGCCTTTTCTTTCTTTTTTTTTTTTTTTTGAGATGGAGTCTCACTCTGTGGAGTTCAGTGGTGCAATCTCGGCTCACTGCAACCTCAGCCCCCCAGGTTCTAGCGATTCTCCTGCCACAGCCTCCCAAGTAGCTGGGATTACAGGCACAACCCACCATGCCTGACTAATTTTGCATTTTTAGTAGAGAAAGGGTTTCACCATGTTGGCCAGGCTGGTCTTGAACTCCTGACCTCAGGTGATCCACCCGCCTGGGCCTCCCAAAGTGCTGGGATTACAGACGTGAGCCACGCACCTGGCTCAGAGGGCCTTTTCTAACTGGAGAATTCCTGCCGGTGTCCCTGCTGCTTGGCCTCTTCTCCTCACGATGAATGGATAGAGGGAGGGAGGGAGGCTCTTAATTCTCCTGGAGTCAGCTCCAAACAGACAGGGTATTGGCATGCCAATTTCCAGCCTCAGTGGTAAAGGTCGACAAGCTAATCACCCTCCTCCATAAAACAGTGACAAAAATTACCTGAAGAAAGCCACAGCCAAGCTCCAGGCCCCTGCCCCACAAATCCCCTTCCCCATGCCTCTCTCAAGGCGACCCTCATCCCTTGTAACCCTCTTGGTGAATCAAAGCCCCCTCTACTGGGCCTTAGCCCAGCTGTTCCTCTGCTAGGAATCCCTTCCTCTCTCTGCCTAACGAAGTTATCTGCAGCCCAGCCACCACCTCCTCCAAGAAGTCCTCCTGGATCTTCAGGCTGTATTCTAGTGCTTCCCCAGCCCTGGCTCTTGCCTACACCTGCATTTACCCCAACAGGGACTTGCTCTCCTGGACTGTGTGGCCTCTCTTGGTTTTGATATAAGCAGGAGCTGTGGACCCACATGGCCAGTCACTGACCCTCCTCCACCAGGAACTTCCTGCAGGCTCAGGCAAGACAGGAGGACCCCATGGCTCTGGGCTACAGCTCAGGGTTTCCACTGCAGAGTTCCTCACCCAGGCCCTTGAGGTTACCCACTCACCGGCCGCCTGGATGTCCTTCACAATCTGGGCCGTGAGGCTGCCGTTGTAGAAGGCCTGGGCACCCTGAATGGCCAGCGTCTCGTAGGTGTCAGCCAGCCGTGGCAGGGTCAGTCTCTCCCCCTCCCGAAGCACCTTTCTATCCCGGCAGAACACCTCACTGGGGCAGAGGGGGCTCATGTGAGGCAGCAGGTGGGGTGGACTTAGCCAGACCACCCCACACACCTGCCCACACAGGAGACCAGCACAAAGCAGGGGCAGCGCCTGTCACAGGTGGGTGGCCCTGTCACTCAGCGCTCATCCTCCTAGTGTCCCTTGCCACTCAGGACACATGGCCAGCCACAGTGGCCACTGGGACCCCACGCTCAGAATGTGTCCCCACACGTGGTGGGAAGGGTCTGTATCTCCTCATCCCATTATCAGCGCAGGGTCCTGAAGGCAGAGGGCCGCTCCACTGCTGCTACAGCCTGCAAGGTCCTTGGGCTGTGCCTGCCCTGCCTGTGTCAGGGGGCCACACCCACAGACATACCACAAGACAGGCTGCTGCTCGATGACCGTCCGCTTGTTTTCCAGGGCTACTGCCAAGCCCTTGCCCATGGGGAAGCCCTGGCGGGTCAGCTGGATGCTGGGCTGGAAGAGGCGAGCCCAGGGCAGCCGCCCATGCCGCTGGTGTGCCAGCTCATAGCCTCGGATCTCCCCAGGCACCGCCACCGACAGCCCTCCTGGGGAGAGAGAGCCACAGTTAGTGACCCTGAGTGGGGGACATCGGGATCTCTCGCAGGCAGCATCCCAGGCACAGTCCCTGACTCGTTTTACAGATGGGGCAATGAGGCTTAGGAGGAAAGATTTTTTTTTTCTTTTTTGAGTTGGGGTCTTGCCATCTTGCCCAGCCTGATCTCGAACTCCTGGATTCAAGCAATCCTCCCACCTCAGCCTCCTGAGTAGCTGAGATTACAGGCGTGAACACCACGCCCAGCAGAAGGGGATTTTTTATTTTTTTATTTATTTTTTAATTTTAATTTTTTTTTTTTAGGAGGGGATGTTTAATTTTTTTTAAGAGGGGCTCAGCAGGTAGGAGTGTACATGGACCAGGGATGTCTGAGGAGGGCACAGGAGGGGAAGCAGTAGCATGCGGCTGGGTTTTGCTGTCCCAGGATGAGGTGTCTGTCTGTGCAGGTTCCTGCATGTCTAAAATCCTGTGCCAGGCCAGACCCCCTCCCATCTCGCTGACCACAAGGGCTTATCCTGTAAGACTCATGGGCTCCACCAGAATGTGCCAAAACAAGAGCAGATCCCACCCTGACCCAGGTCAAGCACAGGCCACCTTCAAGACACAGCCAGCCCTAAGAAAGGGCTCCCTTCCTCTTTTCTACTGCCCCAGAGAGGCAAGACTGAGCCTTAACCTCCATCCTGTCCCCTCTCGCAGCCTCAGTTTCTCCATCCAACTATAAGGGTTTTTGTTTGTTTGTCTGTTTTGAGACAGGGTCTCACTCTGTTGTCCCAGCTGGAGTGCAGTAGTGCAATCATGGCTCACTGCAGCCTTGGCTTCCCAGGCTCAAGCGATCCTCCCACCTCAGCCTCTGAAGTACCTAAGACTACAGACATACCCCACTACACATGGCTTTTTTTTTTTTTTTTTGAGATGGAGTTTCACTCTTGTTGCCCAGGCTGGAGTGCGATGGCACAATCTTGGCTCACTCCAACCTCCACCTCCCGAGTTCAAGTAATTCTCCTGCCTCAGCATCCCAAGTAGCTGGGATTACAGGCATGTACAACCATCCTTGCTAATTTTTGCATTTTTAGTAGAGACGGGGTTTTACCAGATTGGTCAGGCTGGTCTTGAACTCCTAATATCAGGTGATCCATCCTCCTCAGCCTCTCAGAGTTTTGGGATTACAGGCGTGAGCCACCACTCCCAGCCTAATTTTTTATTTTTATTTGTTGTAGAGACAGGGGTCTTGCTACGTTGCCAAGACTGGTCTCAAACTCTGGCCTCAAGCAATCCTCCCACCTCAGCCTCCCAACATGCTGGGATTACAGGTGCACCCAGTCTATAAGGGGTTTTGCCTTCCAGTTCTGACTTTTGAGGAGGTCATTGGAAACAGACCCCTGGGCCTGCTTCCCCCCGAGCCCCACTGCCCATATGGACACTACAGACACTGACCCTTTGCCCAGAAAGGTACAACTATGGCCTCTGCCCCCAGGTACTCTCCTGCTCTTGCGAGAGATGTTGGGGCCATTTGGCTTGGCTTGGCGGCTGCTGCTCTAGAACTGCCTCTCCCACCCTGAAGCCTGGCACAAGTTTCCAAGAGCTGGTGGTTTCAATTCCTAGAAGCTGCACATACATCCCAGAAGGTCTGACACCCAGCACATGATTCCTTCCACCTTGTAGTTAGACAGAAGTTCTTTTCTGTTTTGTTTTGTTTTTTGTTTGTTTGTTTTTGAGATGGAGTCTTGCTCTGTCTCCCAGACTGCAGTGCAGTGGCATGATCTCAGCTCACTACAACCTCTGCCTCCCAGGTTCAAGCGATTCTCCTGCCTCAGCCTCCCGAGTCGCTGGGTTTACAGGCACAGGCCAGCACACCAGGCTAATTTTTGGATTTTTAGTACAGATGGGGTTTTGCCATGTTGGCCAGGCTGGTTTCAAACTCCTGACCTCAGGTCATCCACCCACCTCAGCCTTCCAAGGTGCTGGGATGACAGGCGTGAGCCACCGTGCCCAGCCAAGACAGGAGAAGTTCTAATCTTTGATAGCAGACCAGGGTGATGATGCTTAGCAACAGTATTTTGTATATTTCAAAGTAACGAAGAGAGGACTATGGTGCTAACACCCAGAAATGAAAAATATTCAAGGTGACGGAGACTCCAAATACCCTGCCTTGATCATTATACACTCTATGCATGTAACAAGCACTCACATGTACCCATAAATATAGAAAATATCATGTATCAATATCAGAAAAAAATCTTCTCCTGACCTCAGGCCAATCAGACTCTCATGCCGCCACACTTGCCAAGTTCTCTGGTGACCCCCACACTGCCAGACCCAGTGCCCCTCTCAGCTTTACTGGGCTCATCACTCTCCCTGAGAGCCGCCCCTGCATCCCAGCACCTGGCTCCACCCGAGTCTCCCCCGCCTGCCATCCTAGCTCCTACTCTCCCCTCTGTCTTTGCTCTCTCTCCTCGTGGTCTGCTTGACATCTGAGCTTCAGCCTCCATTTATGCACTAACTCTCAAATTGACCTGCTGGCCTGGACTGCTCCTCTGATCACCAGACCTGAGTATCTACCTGCCTGCTCGAAGAAAACATCTCAAACTTCACCGTGCCCAAAACCGAGCTCTGAGTGTCTGCTCAACCTGCGTCCTGAGAACTCTGCCTGTCTCCATTAGGGTCACCCCATCCTTCCAGGTACAGACAAAAGATCAGGGGTCCCCGGGGACTCCCTACACAAGCATCACACCCAACCCATCCTCAAATCCACAGGCTCCACTTCCAAGTGTGTCTGTCCAGCATCAGCCACTTCCCAGCACCCTCTCCACGAATTACTGCAGTGACCTCTGGACAGGTCCCCACATGCTCCCTGCCCCTTACACAGCAATCCGTAGGCCAGATCCATCCCCTTCCACTCACACACTCCACGAGCCCCCACTTCCCTCAGACAGGAAGCAGAGGCTTCACCATAACCTAAGAGATCCCACACAACCTGGGCCATTTCCCTTGGGTCACTTGCTGCAGCCTCCCTAGCTCCCCACAGGGCTCTGTCCCTGCCATCACACCTGGATAGCAGACCAGGAGATAACTCCCCTGACCCCATCTCTGCCTCTGGGTCTTTGCTCAGATGTCTCCTTCCCTGACTGGGTCACCCTCCATAGAGTCCCAGATTTTGAGGCCCTCCAGGTCTGTTTTTCTGCAGCCCGTAACACACCCGCACCTGCCTAGTTTCTTTTCCCACCTGGAGTGTCACAGATTTCCTCTGCCATCTTTGTTTTTCACCCCAGCTTCAGGAACAACAGCTGATTCTTTAAGACAATGCTCAATACATTCTAGTTAAATAAATGATTCTAAGCATCCACAAGGTGCCAAGCCTATGATTCCCGCATTCTCTTACCCTGAGCAACTTCATGTCTACAGATGCTGAGTTTCTCAATGAGTATTAAAAACAAATGAAAGATTGGCGGGGCACAGTGGCTCACGCCTGTAATTCCAGCACCTTGGGAGGCCGAGGCAGGGGGATCACGAGGTCAGGAGATCGAGGGACCAGCCTGGGCAACATAGTGAAAACCCGTCTCTACTAAAAAATACAAAAAATTAGCCGGGTGTGGTGGCAGGCACCTGTAGTCCCAGCTACTCGGGAGGCTGAGGCAGGAGAATGGCGTGAACTCAGGAGGCAGAGCTTGCAGTGAGCCGAGATCGCATCACTGCACTCCAACCTGGGCGACAGAGTGAGACTCCATCTCAAAAAAAAAAAAAGAAAAAAAAAATCAAAGATTGAGTATGTTGCAGAAGACTCCAAAGGGCGCCACCCAGGACCCCCACCTGAAGTCTAAGGCCTGCTATGGTGAGTGTGTCCTGCCCCTCCATCCTCCAACATTTTTTTTTTTTGAGACGGAGCTTCGTTCTTGTTGCCCAGGCTGGAGTGTAGTGGCATGATCTCGGCTCACTGCAATCTCCACCTCCTGGGTTCAAGCGATTCCCCTGCCTTAGCCTCCTGAGTAGCTGGGATATTACAGGCCTGTGCCACCATGCCCGACTTATTGTACTTTTAATAGAGAAAGGGTTTCACTATGTTGGCCAGGCAGGTCTTGAACTCCTGACCTAGGTGATCCATCTGCCTCAGCCTCCCAAAGTGCTGGGATTACAGGCGTGAGCCTGTGAAAAAAAGGCCCAGCCTTTTTTTTTTGACAGGGTCTCACTTTGTTGCCCAAGCTAGAGTGTAGTGGTATAATCATGGCTCACTGCAGCCTCAACCTCCTGGGCTCAAGTGATCCTCCCACCTTAGACTCCTGAGTAGCTGGGACCATAAGCACACACCGCCATACCTAGCTAATTTTTTTTTCCCATTTTTTGTGGAGATGGAGTCTTGCTATGTTGTCCAGGCAGGTCTCCTGGGCTCATGTGCTCCTCCTGACTTGGCCTCCTAAAGTGCTAGGACTAGAGGCGTTGAGTTGTTGAGACCCTCCCATCCTCCAACTTTTATCTCACAATCTATTGTGCCTCCTTTGGGGACAGACAGTGGCTTCCTGGATGGACAGTGGCTTCCCTTCAGGTACCTGGGGAATTTGGGGGCCTCCTCTCCACTTAAGACCAGATTAGAAAAGAGAGACTCCACCTCACATTCTAGAGCGCCATCCCCACAAATGAACAAATGAGTGAATGGGATGCCTGTTGAAAAGGCAGGATATAGACAGCCTGGGTTCAATTTTAGCTTCACCACCTCCCAGCTGTGTGACCTCAGCTGATTTGCATGACCTGTCTGAGACTCAGCATCCTCACCCTGTAAAATGGGAATCCACACAGCATCCCGTAGCCCAAAGGAGCAGGGAGGGTTGTGAGAGGCTCGTGGGTGAGAAGCGCAGAGCAGAGCATGGGCCCCAGTGAGCCCTGGTCCATGAGGTCTGCTAGCATAATAATTATTCTTTCCATGTGCTGCACAGAGTGGCCCCGGAGGCCTTAGCAGAAATAACAGAAGCTCTCGGCCCTTTACCGTGGTGATGATGGTCCTGACCACTCATTGTGGGACGGTGCTATGGGGCCAGGAAGGGATGGGGGGTACTAGAACTGCCCCTGAACTCTGACGGGAGCAGGCTCCTGTGGGCAAGGCCCCTTCCCGGTGGCTCAGCCAGCTCTGCACCCATGCCCCAAGTCTGCAGCATGGCTTACCCTTCTGGGACTGCTCCGAGCTGTTGAACATGCTGGCAAAGGCCAGCCTGGGGGCCACCACGTGGGCATTGATGACCTCAGCTTTTCCTAGAAGGAGAAGCAGGTAGGCAGGCCCACCCACCCAAACCCTTTATGCCACGTGAGCCTGGGGGCCACCGAACTGTGCCTCGGCCCAACCCACAACCCCTGCCCCTCTCCCTCTCCTCTTCCGAGGCACTCATGGGTGGTGCTGTTGTAGATGGTGAGGAAGAGGCCACCCTCGATGCTCATGCTGTGGGCATTCATGAGCCCCACACACAACAGGGCTGCAATGGCTGCATCCACTGCAGAGCCAGCGTCCCGCAGTGCATCCCTGCCATGTGGCACATAAAGGCATGAGAACCTGCAGGCTTCCACCCTGGCCCCGCATACACACCCTGCTGCCCACCTGCCCAAAGGAGGATGGAAGAGAAGTCCATTCGAGTTTTGGGGTTTTTGTTTTTAGTTTCTTTCTTTTTTGTTTTGAGATGGAGTCTTGCTCTATTGCCAGGCTGGAGTGCAGTGGCACGATCTCAGCTCACTGCAACCTCTGCCTCCCGGGTTCAAGCCATTCTCCTGCCTCAGCCTCCTGAGTAGCTGGGACTACAGGTGCATGCCACCATGCCCAGCTAATTTTTGTATTTTTAGTAGAGACCGTGTTTCACCATGTTGGCCAGGATGATCTCTATCTCTTGACCTCATGATCCGCCTGCCTTGGCCTCTTTTTTTTTTTTTTTGGAGACAAAGTCTCTCTTTGTTGCTCAGGCTGGAGTGCAGTGGTGTGATCTCAGATCACTGCAGCCTCAGTCTCCTGGGCTCAATTGACACTCCCATCTCAGCCTCCCAAGTAGCTGGGACTATGGGCACATGCCACCATGCCCAGCCAATTTTGTTTGTTTGTGTATTTTGTAGAGATGGGGTTTCATCATGTTGCCCAGGCTGGTCAAGAACTCCTGTGCTCAAGTAATCCACCCACCTTGGCTTCCCAAAGTGCTGGTATTACAGGCATGAGCCACTGTGCCCAGCCTTTGTTTTATGAGACAGGGTCTCACTTTGTCACCCAGGATGAAGTGCAGTGGCACAGTCTTGGCTCAATGCAGCTTTGACCTCCTGGGCTCAAGCAATCCTCCCACTTCAGTCTCCTGAGTAGCTGGGACTACAGGTAAGAACCACCACACCGGGCAATTTTTGTCTTTTTTGTAGAGATAGGGTCTTTCTATGTTGCCCAGGCTGGTCTCGAACTCACGGTCTAAAGCAATCCTATCGCCTCAACCTCCCAAAGTGCTGGGATTACAGTTTCTTCTTTTTCTTTTCTTTTTTTTTTTCTGAGACAGAGTTTCACTCAGTTGCCCAGACTGGAGTGCAGTGGCATGATCTTAGCTCACTGCAACCTCTGCCTCCTGGGTTCAAGCGATTCTCCTGCCTCAGCCTCCTGAGTAGCTGGGATTATAGGCGCACACCACCAAGCCCTGCTAACTTTTTATATTTTTAGTAGGGACAGAGTGCACCATGTTGGCCAGGCTGGTCTCGAACTCCTGACCTCGGGTGGTCTGCCCGCCTCAATCCCCCAAAGTGCTGGGATTACAGGTGTAGACCACCTTGCCCAGACAGTTTCCTCTTTATGAAGCAAACAAATGTACATGATTTTTATAATTGGGACAAAAAGGGAAATTGCTATACTTCATTAATAACATTTTTTTTCCCTGCTAGAGATGGTGGCTTACACCTGTAATCTCAGCACTTTGGGAGGCCAAGGTGGAGGATCACTTGAGGCCGGGAGTTCAAGACCAGCCTGGGCAATAGAGTGAGACCATATCTACAAAACAGTCTTTTTAAATTAGTCAGGTGTGATGCATGCCTGTAGTCCTAGCTACTCAGGGGGCTGAGGTGGCAGGATCACTTAAGCCCAAGAGTTCAAGGCTGCAGTGAGCTATGATCATGCCACTGCACTCCAGCCTGGGTGACAGAACAAGACCCTGTCTCAAAATATGAAAAACATAATATTTTTTCTGTTTAAGTCTTTAGAAGGGAACTGATCTTTATATATAACATGAGATAAGAGTCTAAAATAGAATAAAACAGTAGAAGCCAGGCACCATGGCTCACACCTGTAATCCCAGCACTTTAGGAAGCTGAGGCGGGAGGATCACTTAAACCCAAGAGTTTGAGGCTGCAGTGGGCTATGATTGCTCCCCTATACTCCAGCCTGGGTGACAGAGTAAGACTCCACCTTAAAAAAAGAATAAGCCCTTCATGTCCCTGTTTGGGCAACAGCGTTCCTTGGGGGGAGGGGGGAGGGATGGCATTGGGAGATACACCTAATGCTAAATGACGAGTTGGTGGGTGCAGCACACCAACATGGCACATGTGTACATATGTAACAAACCTGCACATTGTGCACATGTACCCTAAAACTTAAAGTATAATAATAATAAAATAAAATAAAAAAAGAAAGAAAGAAATTGTCTCCTATCCAAAAAAAAAAAAAAAAACAGAAAAGAATAAGCCGGGCATGGTGGCTCACACCTGTAATCCCAACACTTTGGGAGGCCCAGGTGGGTGGATTACCTGAGGTCAGGAGTTCGAGACCAGCCTGACCAACATGGTGAAACCCCATCTCTACTAAAAACACCATAATTAGGCCAGGCCACAGTGGCTCACACCTGTAATCCCAGCACTTTGAGAGGCAGAGGTGGGAGGATCACAAGGTGAGGAGTTCAAGACCAGCCTGGCCAACATAGCGAAACCCTGTCTCTACTAAAAATACAAAAATTAGCTGGGCATGGTGGCACATGCCTGTAGTCTCAGCTAATGTGGAGGCTGAGGCAGGAGAATCACTTGAACCTGGGAGGGGGAGGCTGCAGTAAGCCAAGATTGCACCACTGCCCTCCAGCCTGGGTAACAGAGTGATACTCTGTCTCGGAAACACACACACACACACACACACACACACACACACAAATCTGTTGAGCGTGGTGGCACACGCCTGTAATCCCAGCTACTTGGGAGGCTTAGGCATGAGAATCGCTTGAACTTGGGAGGCGGAGGTTGCAGTTAACTGAGATTGCACCACTGCACTCCAGCCTGGCAACAGAGCAAAACTCCATCTCTAAATAGATCGATCGATAGATAGATAGATAGATAGATAGATAGATAGATAGATAGGAAGAAATAAGTAAAAATAGCCACCAAACAACAAAACAGTGGAGTTTATCCAAAGAGACAGAGACTCTTAGAACTGAGAAAAGGGGCCCTGTTTGGCTCTAGGAGACCCACATCCTGCTCTCGGAGTCACCATCCCCTTCCCAAAGGCTACTGAGAGAGTCCAAGCAAAGCTTACATGTGGGGAAACTGAGTCTCAGAGGGGTGAAGGTATTGCTCTGGTCCACTTGCCCAGTTTTCAGGGCCCATGTCCCATGCCCTGCCCCACTCACCTCCCAATCTCCGAGCACTGCTTGGCATCCGCAGCCACGGCAGCCCTGGTATACACATGGTTGTCAGGTTCCTTGGAGGCTGAGGGCAGCCAGAGACAGAGGACGACAATGAACAGCACCAGGACCACGGCCAGCAGGCCCAGCACCACTAACTTCTTCTTCATGGCTCTGCTGCTCCCACGGGGTAAGGAGCAGGGTCAGGCCCAGCCTCAGACATTCCCTGGCCCCTCCCCAACAGGGCACAGTCTAAAGTCGGGGCTCAGAAACACAAGGCCTGTATCTCCTTCCTGCTTCCCAGAATACGTACAGGCTGTCAGGCCCCCAGACCTTTGCGCAGGCCATGCTCTCTGCCAGAAGCTCTGGGCCTCATCTCTGCCCTCCCAAATCCTCCCTGCTTATCTTCAGAGCCCATCCTGGTAAGAACCCCATCTCCAGCAGCGACCCTTCCTGGGAGCCCCCAGATTTCCTCACCCCTCTTTCTGCAGGGCCTTGCCTACCTCCTCACAGTGGCTGAGCCTCCACTGCTTAGGGAGAAGCTCCAGTAGGGATGGGCCTGGCCTGGTTTCTCCTGTGTCCCCCACCTCAGCTTAGAGCCTGGCACTGTCCAGGAGTCCTCTGAAGACCCTCCACCCCACCTGGAGCATGGGGTTTAGCTTCCATAGTGCCCACAATCAGAACACCCCACAGATTCACTGCCACGGGGACAGGACTTACCGTCCAGCAGCAGACGGGGACCCCAAGCCTTGCCTGGGGTGTTGGCCACAAAAGACAGGAGGATTTGGTGGAAACACCTGAGGAAATAACTGGGGTCTCCCTCACACTCTGCTGAAGCCTGCAGCCACAGGATCTTCTTCAGAGACTCTCTGATCAGGCAGCCTTCTCGTTCTCCTGAAGGTCAAGGGAGGTTACCTGAAGCACGCGCAGCCCAGACCTTTCTGGGGGACTCCGTGTTACCTCCCTCTGCCTCTGGCTGGTTTCTCTGTCTCCAGTTGAACTCTGGAGGCAAAGAGGCTGTCAGTAACACATTTGTTTCCATGAATTCTCTCAGCACGTCTCCCAGGCACAGCTCAAAGAGGGTTTTGCATGGAGCAGGGCAGGTAGGGGACAGGGCATTCCTGCAGAAGCCCAGGATGTGCATGTGGTAAGCATGGCAAAGGGGGCTCAGGGGGCACTGCCAGCCTGCCCTGCTCTGACGCTGGACTTGCCACTCACCTGCTGTGGGGCCTCAGGCAAATCACTGAACTGTCCAGCCTGGATGACGGCAGCACCTCACTTGCCTTGCTGCTGGGAGTTTTGTGAATAGAGTAGGTTAGACTGTGGGCAGGACTTGGTGAATGGTAGCTGTGATTATCATCATGGCTGCACTGGGGACACCCCCAGGAGGCCTGAGTGGCACAGGTCTCTTGCTCACTCTATGTCCCCTGTGGACTCCCTTCCAGGCTGTGCAGTGAGTGGCAGCAGTGACCCTTGGGAAGTCTCATGGATATGGCAGCAGGTGACAGGTGTGACAACAGGGAAGAGGGATGTGGTGACAGAGGTTGGAGTTCCCCTCTCCCACAGTCAGTTTCCCACAAAGGGAGGTGTCTGCCAGCAAGCCCCTCCAATGAGCCCCAAGCTGGGTTTCCCTCCACTCCACCCTGTCCCAGTGCAGAGCGTCTGACCTCAGAGGCAGACACACTGTCCAAGAGGTGGTCTATGAATGGAGTCCCTGTGCCCTCCCCACACACAGGGAACATCCAGATGCCATCGTGGAAGTGTGGCCACCTCCCCAGGCTTGGTGGGCCTGGGGCTGATAGTGTGATACATTTGACCCCCTCCCAGCCCTGGATGCAGACACCAAGAGCAGAGAGACCTGGCAGTAGTCATGCAGCAGCACACCACCCCACATCCCCAGCACAATCCAAAGCAGCCCCTCATCCCCACCGTAACCACCACAGCGTGAATCCAGGTGCCACCTGTTTCTGACCTGAACTCCCTCACAGCCGCTGCCTGCACTCCCTCCCTCCAACATCGCCTGCCCTTCAGTCTTCCAGAAAGCTGCTAGAGGGCTCTGTCTGTCCAACTACAGAACAGGCCCTGCCTCCTCCTTGCCCCGTTGGACAGCTCACACCCTTCACCAGGCCTGACAGCGCTCTTGCCACTCCAACACCCTGGGTCCCAGCCGGGAGTCCGGGTCAGGATTAAGGGTCCCTGATAGAGACACCGATTCCTGGAGGTCCAAAGAGCCTCAGGAGCTGGGCCAGCAATATGCAGCATCTATTATGGACACAGAACATTCCCATCACATGGCCGGGTGCAGTGGCTCACGCCTATAATCCCAGCACTGTGGGAGGTAGAGGCAGGTGGATCACCTGAGGTGAAGAGTTGGAGACCAGCCTGGACAACATGGTGAAACCCCCATCTCCACTAAAAATACAAAAAGTTAGCCAGGCATGGTGGCAGGTGCCTGTAATCCCAGCTACTCAGGAGCTGAGGCAGGAGAATTGCTTGAACCCGGGAGGTGGAGGTTGCAGTGAGGCAAGATTGCACCACTGCACTGCAGCCTGGGCAACAAGAGGAAAACTCCGTCTCAAAAAAACAAAAGCAAAAAACAAAAACAAAAGGACATTTCCACCACAAGTCATGGGGCAGGGGCCTGGCCTGGTGAGTGACCCTGTCCTAGCATGACAGCCCCCTGCACCAAGGAAGCTACCCAGTCCCGTCCACTGGGCCGGGTCATGCTGAGTGCCCTGGAGGGCATGGCCTCATCTCTCCCAGGCTCAGGGTCATGAGCTGAGCCCCCGGTCAGGGTCCTGGGGTGGTCAAACCATGACCCAGCCTCCCCTGCCTGTTAATCTGTCTACCCAAAGGCCCAAGTAGGCACCTGGAGGAGCAGGGGGCACCCAGCCAGGCTTAGACTGCTGGGAAGAACTGGGAGGGGAGTAGGCAGTGCTGGGCCCTGTCCCTTCCTCCCAGGGCAGGTCAGCAAGGGAGGGTGGGCCCAGCCTCCCATAGGCAGATGTCCCCGGCTCGGAGGAAGACACCCTGCTGAGGTCCTGGGCTTCCATTTCCCATCCCTCCACCCTCAAAACTCACTGAAAGAATGTCCAAGCCCAGAGGCCTGGTTCTCACCCAAACAGTGTGAGAGCTGCACACACTAGGGGAAACTGAGGCTAGACACTAGGTCAGCTGCTATGGTTGGCCTCAAACCCAGAACCCCTTCCTTGTGACCCTGATGGGCTTACCTGAGGCCTGGGGACAGTGGGGGCCCAGGAGAGCACCTCTTCCTCAGAAGACAGTTCTGGGCTGCACCCGCTGGGGAGGAAGAGACAGACTTGTCTGCCTGGGAAAATCCCAGCCACAGAACTGGCTGGGCCCCCCCCACTCTCCAGAGTGGCTCAGAGCCATGCCTGCGGCCCCCTGCAGCACTCCTCAGGGGGCCTCCGAATTGGGAGTGGGATCTGGGGGTGGCCACCTCCGAGGAGGAGCAGAGGCAGGGAAAGAGCAGGAGCGGCCAGAGGACCCATGAGCTTACCTAGTCCAAGAGACCAGCCAGGGGGTGCCCAGCAGCCCTGGTGGACAGTGGGAGGCATCCACACAGGGTGCAGGACAGGCAGGCCTCTCACAGAGATCCAGCCTGGCTGGGAGGATGGGGAAGCTGACGTCACAGCAGCAAGGAGGCACACAGTGACTTGGCACGGTGACTCGGCCTGTCACCACATGACTAAAGTTCACGCAGCCCTGGCAGGGCCCTGGATGGCAGGTGCTATGAGCCGGGGAAAGGGTTTCCTTCCTTTCAGACTCAGTTCCCTCCAAAGGGCACTGTCTGCCCACGAGCCCCTCCAGTGAGCCCCAGGCTGGGTCCCTCTGGCTCTCCCTGTCCCTGTTCAGAACATCTGAACTCACAGCCAGTGTCCCAGAGATGGCTCTGGAGGTGGTGGAGTAGTGGTGCCCCTGGCACTAGACCAGAATCCAGACTAAGGGGCCTCACCACACGCTGCTGTCAATGCTAAAAGTGTGTTCCGGGAACATGGCCTGGGGCCCTGAGTGCAGACTGGTTCTGCTGCCCATCCAGAAACATTAGCACCCCAGGCCCGAGGAACCACCTGAACAGCCCAGAAAGGCAGGGCCCAGAGAGGGCCTGAGCTGGCCCAAGCTCACAGAGCCCAGCAGTGCAGACTTGGCCACCTGGTAACTGCCCCAAGTTACTGCATGTTTCTGACCAGCCCACCAAGAAGTCTGAGCCAGGAACAGCTGCGGACCCAGCCCAGGGGACTTTGGACAGTGCTGCCCATTCCCCTGTGGCCCTCATCTGCCAGGGATATGGGCCAGAGTCTCCCTGAGTCATGGCTCCCTCCCCTGATCCTGGCCTGCTGTGTCTACAGTGCCGGAGAGCCCCTGCAGCCTCCACCTGAGGTCTATTTCGTGCCCATAACACCTACCCCACAATCATCCTTCCAGGCTGCCCCAAGCTGACAGAAGGGGACATGAAGGCTGACCCAATATTGCTTCCTGCCTGGGTCACATAGGCCTGTCCTGTCATCCACTGCTCTCAAACGGGCTCTGGACAGAACCCACCAGACACACAACTGTGAGATCCTCAATAGCCCTAGGATGGAGGTGCTATGACCAAGCCCTTTCTCAGGCTATTCCTCCCCCTGAAGATCAGGGTGACTGGGAAGATGACAGGGCAGGAACCAAGGCCCCATGACCTGTCCCTGAAGGCTAGACAGCCAACAGGAACATCAGGGGATTTGGCCCTGCTGAGTGGCTGCATTCCATGGCAGTCAGCCGGGAGGGGTCTGAAGTGGAGAGCCACAGGGCTCTGTCCCCTGCCCAGCTCAGCAGTTTCCTCTCTGCCTGAGAGCATATAAGACATGCATGTTCTCACTCATAGGTTGGAATTGAACAATGAGAACACTTGGACACAGGAAGGGGAACATCACACACTGGGGCCTGTCGTGGGGTGAGGGGAAGGGGGAGGGATAGCATTAGGAGATATACCTAATGTAAATGACAAGTTAATGGGTGCAGCACACCAACATGGCACATGTATACATATGTAACAAACCTGTACGTTGTGCACATGTACCCTAGAACTTAAAGTATAATTTTATATATAATACTATATATATTTATATATTATAATATATTATATAAATTACATAAATATAATAATTATATATATATATATATACACACATGTATATGACATACAGGATTCACAGCAGCAGGTGGGCAGGAAGAAAGTCTGAGTGAGTAAAGGATGGCCCAGATCCCTGCAGCTGACCCCAAAAGGAAAACCCTGGGCTGGGGAAAGTAGGGAGACAGAGCTGCCTTCAATAGGGCACAGCTGAAGCCTGGCAGCAGCTGAGGATTCCAGAGAGGGGAGACAGGAGGGGAGTCACTTTATCAAAGGACATGTTAATAGAGGTAGGGCCTACAGAATGAAGGAGGCTTTTCCTCACATGCTGAGTGTGTCACATTCTGTCCCAGTCAGCCCTCTACCCCCTGAATGCAGAGAGGGCACCTAGGGGGAAGTGGGTCCAGGGAAGCCATGTCACCTGAGGAAAGACTGCAGGGGCTGGCCTAGAAGTCTTCTCCAGACCCCACAGCTCTTGTCCTGGGCACATAAGGTAGTGAGTTCCCTGTCCCGAGAAATGTGCAAGCCTCACTCACCCGGAGACACTGACTCTGGTATCAATACCACCCACTTCCAACACACGTGCAAGCACGTGCACACACACACAACTGAGCCTCATCTAGGCTGAGCAGAGCAGCTTCCCAGGATGCAGCAGAGAGAGCAGTACGAGGAAGAGGTAGACACGGCAGCCAGTCTGAGGTTTCCTGGTTAATCCTTCAACCGAGCTTGATGGCTTTGTCACCACAACCCCAGAGCCACAAAGGTGAAACCAGAGCACAGCCCCAACCCCATTCACAGGCAGGAAACTGAAGCTTAGACAAAAGGGATTTACCAAGGTCAGCTGGCTCCAGGAAGTCTGCAGACCTGCGGTTGAGCCCAGGACACACCCACCCCTTACCCTGCCAGCCCCCAGCCTGGAGTCGCTATCCCTGGATATCAGAATGTACAGATCTCTGGCTGCTTCCCCAGGACCGTCTACACCCCTGGACTGGATTCTTACTACCCAGATGTGGAGATGGAATCTGTCTCTCACAGTTTCCACCCTTGCGGCACAGAGTTGAGAATCAGAAAAAACACCCCTTCAGTAAGATTTCATAACCACTACCTGCTGGAAACCTGTAGAAAGAACTATATATATCCCTATATATATAGCTGAGAGGTGGCAGGTGCCCCCTGGAGTTGGGCAATGACCCCTCGCACAACCGGCCCTGCCCCACCCCAATCCACAGGCACAAACAGAACCCAGGAGCGAGGCAAGCATGGCCCAAGGACACAGGGTCCCCCCAACCCCATCACAGCTCTGGCTCTACTCCAGAGCTGACCCCCCACCCCCACTCAGGGCTGCCAGATCCTCCAGGGCCTGTTTGTTCATGCTGCACTCTTTCCTCTTAATTCCAAGAAGCCACGGCTCTCTCAAGAGCTTCTTCGCACAAGTCAGGTGACTCCCCCCAGCCCTCCTTCACCCACCCGCATACCTCACTCAAACTCACATAAACTCATCAGCCAAGAAACAGAGCCCCCCCCCGCCAGCCCAGACCCAGTCGGATAAAGAACCCAGGGCTCTCCCCTTCTGTGGGATCCCTCTGCAGGATGCGCCCACACAAGTCTTGCCCCCTTCACCCCAAAGTGCAACTCACTCCCACGGCACGGGTACACAAACCGAGGCTCAGAGAGGAAGAGGAACTCCTCTAGAGTGCAGCAAGCATATGGCAGAGCTGAGAATGGGACTCAGGACTCCAGACACTCATGGGAGTGCCCTGACCTGAGCTTCCCCACCTATGATGTCCACCAGCTCAGAGAGGGTGAGTGGCGCCTCTGGGTCACACAGCACTGGGGCGCAACCAACTGCTCTCACTTCTGGGCTCACTCGACGCCCGGTCTGGTCGTCCAGCAGCACACTAAAACCAAGCTAAGATTCCCTGCTGTGACCCAGCTCCTCCTTCCCTCCCCCAGTGGACTGGGGGCGGGGCAGGGGGGAGGGGAGGCTTTAAAGGCACAGGAACTGCTGCAGGTGGGATGTGGGCTGGCTCCTGGTCCCATCCCTGGGGCTGTGTGATCTGGGATCGCTGCAGGCTGCAGGTCTCTCTGAGCCCGGTGGGGTCTCAAACCCTGAATGAGAGACCTGAACTCTGAAAGCCTCGGTGGGGCTGAATGAGGCTGGGTTTCAGCGGGAGGAAGATTAGACCAAAGGTTCCCTGGGAGATGGGGCCACAGAGCTGGGCTGCAGCCAGATGCCCATGCCAGGAGGAGCTGGAGATGTAAGCATCTGAGGCCCCACAAGGTCTGAGGAGCCTAGATCACCTCTACAACCCCAAGGCAGGGGATGCTTCTCCTAACAGGCCCTCTCCCCAACTTTCAGGGCTATAGGCTGGGCTCTAGGAGCTGTTAATCCAAGGACCCTAGTCACCTGGACTGAACAGAGTCACGTGATCCAGGAGGGTCCTTCCTCAACCCCCAGTTTCAGGGGTCTGAGCAGACAGGCTGACCGAGGACCCCAGGCAACGGAAGCAGGGGGATGAGGCCCATCCGTCCATCATGCCCTCACCTGCTCTGCCCCGTTCAATGAGATGAGATAGGGTGGGTGACCCCACAGGGCTGGCAGGTCGAAGCCTCTAAGCCCTCAGATCAAGGTCCACACATGGTCTGCAGCCTGCCAGAATTGTCACTCTTAGCAAGGCTAAGAGTGGCAACACAGCACCCTCCATGGCCCATCAGGAAGGACAGGCAGAGACAACAACGAATTGTAGGGATGTGAGAATGAGGGATGGAGAGGCACTTAAGGCTACACTATGTGAGAAGTTGAAAGAACTAGAGATTTTTAACAGAGAAGGGGCATACATTTCATGTATTTGAAAGGAAATGACGCAGACTTCTCTTTGTTTTTTTCCATGGGCAGATCTCAAAAGGGAAATTACAGGAAAGTGAACTTTTCAACAATCAGAGCTGCCCAAAAGTGGAACTGAGGCTTGCAGAGTGAGTAGCTCTCCCTCCCTGGAAGCATTCTGGCAGAGGTTGAGTGCCACCTGTGAGGGAGAGGAATAAGGGCTACACCATGGGGTCGAGGAAGGGCCAGAGGAGGAATGATTCAGTTTGGAGACAGGAAAGGCTTGTCTGGGCTGGGCTGGGAGCTAAGGAAGAAGGGGGATGCAGATGCATAAGACCAGAAAATGCCTTCTAGGTAGGAACTCTGGGTGTGGAGCTGGTGTCAGCCCAAGATTCAGGGTGCAAACTGCAAACCCAGAAGAAGATTCAGGAGCTGCCATGAACCCTGCCTTGCCACATTTTGCTAACCACAGCTGCCCTGCTCCTTGGTGAAGATGCTATCCACAGAAGCAGGGTCAAGGATGCTTCCATGAGTCTGCCGTCAGCATCAGGACCCACTGCAGGTAAAATGGATGGGATTGCAGTGTGCTAGGGTGATGGTCTGTGTACCTGCACCCACACTCAGCATGCACCTTGCAGACAGTCTCTCCACACCAGCCCCACAGAGCCCCACCCACCCCCAGGCAGTCTCTGCACTAAACCCACTGGCCCAGGACAGCCGTGCCCTGCGGCCTTACCTGGCTGTTTCACAGTGACTTCTGTGCGCCCAGAAACCTCCTCTGCCAGCTTGTACCAGGCGTAGTTGGGGCTCAGCAGCCACTCCTCCAAGTGGCAGTAGTAGCTGCCGCTGTCGCTGACCTTGGCTCTCTGGAAGGTGAGGCTGAACAGGCCCCCCGACACATGCCTCTCAAACTGGAGCCTGGCTCTCAGGCCCTCCTCCTCCGCGTAAGTACCGTATTCGAAGGCGGAGTTGTGGGTAGTCTTCAGGATAAGCTTGCCGTTGGCATCTGAGGGCTTGTGGACGTACCAGAGCACCGCAAAGTGGGAGTTCTGGCTGGTCTGAGACTTGACTGAGCAGTTCAGCTGAATGGGCTTGTTTTCCACCAGGGTGAGGGTCCTCTTCGATTTGCTCACCTGCAGCTTTGTCACTGCAAAGGAAAGGGGAACACAAGAATCATCACAGACTCCCAGAAACGTGGCCCATCCACCTTGAGGCTCTGAGTCAGTTTTCCTCCAGCACAGTTCCTGGGGGATTTAACACCGACTGGCTTCAGTGTGAGGAAGGCAGCACGGAGCCCAGGCCACCGCTAAATACCCTTCCCTGTCTCCTCCTTGCCATGTGCCTGGCTTAGGCCTTCACCATCTCTCCCCTATCCACTGCCTGCACAGCCCACCATCACAGGGCCTCTGAGGGTGATCCTGCTGAAGTACAAATCTAGCTGTATCAGGTCTCTGCTTGAGAAGTTTAATGGCTCTGAACTACTTATGGGCTAGAGAGAAACAATTCCTTTTCACAGCACAAAGTCCCTTCAGGATCTGGCCTTCACCCAAGTGCCCTGACTCATCTCTCACGACTCACCCTCAGGCACCCTCCACAGGCGCACACCCCTGGTGCAGTTTCCCTGAGTGCTGGCCTTTGCCCTTGCTGTCCTCTCTGCCAGTCTCCTTCTGCCACCTCCCACCCTCACCCTTCTCTCCACTTATCCCTCATTCCCATCCCCCTGGGCTCCATACCCTTCCTCAGCACCCTCTATATATCTTTGGGCTGTGTGTCCTCACATCTCTCTCCCATATCCTAGATGGTGAGCTCCCCCAGGGCAGGGATCAAGCTCTTTCCACTCAATCAACCAGTATTTACGGAGTGCCCACTCAGTTTCCCACAGGATGCTAAGTGCTGGGGATGCCCTGAAGAGTAAGCCAGAGCCCCAGCCCTCATGGGGCGGAAGGCCTAGCAGACATTCTTATCGCTGCACCCCCAGAGCCTAGCACAACACCTGGGCCAGGAAAGCATTTGATCAGTGTTTGCTGAAATAGGTGAATGAGTGGGTGAGCGAATGAGAGCACATTGGAGAAACACGGCAACAGGTAATTAGAGGATGCTGCGGGGGCGGGGAGAGGCGGCTTCCTCTAGGGGAGTGAGAGAGAAGGCTGAGAAGACAGTAAACCACGGGACAAGGCAAAGCCAACTGCAATCCTCCCTTCTCCTCACTGTCCCGCTCCAAAAACAGACAAGAGGGCAGCCTGTGGAGCGCCTCCCCAGCAGCTAATTAATGACGATGTTCACCTTGCCAGTGGCAAGAAGCCAAGGTCTAATGAAATCCATCTTAGGAAGGTGATTTGAGATCTCACCCACCCTATCATCATTAACCTTGGCTCTGCATTCCCCCACCCATGCCTCTGATGCTACTAAAACTGAAAAAAAAAAAAAACAATTCTAAGTTCCTCTTAGGGAACTAATAGCACAAGCATTGTTTCACCTCCATCACTCTCTTCACACTTAGTTTTTCCGCCACAGGGACCAAACCACTTCCCAGCTGAGAAAGAAAGCAGGGGCAAGGTGCAGATTCCACCCAGGGACAGCAACCTAGGCCTCCTCCAACCGAGCTTGTGTGGAGGGCAGGGGCAGGGGCAGGGCAGGGATGCCTGGCCAGGCTCCAGCACTCTGCTGGTCAGACTCTTGTCTCTTTAGTCCAGCTCAACCCCAGGAACTGCATCCAGACCCAGGACCCAGCCCACTGGTTATGACCCTGGTCTGCCAGCTGGCTTAAGCTTGGTTTGGCAGCATCAAGGGTTGATTGAGTCCCATGCATCACAGAACCAAAACTTGTGAAAGCCACAGACTGCCACTTGGTCTCCCTGTAACACACAGACAAATGTTCTGAATGGATGGAAGGATTTAGCAAGCCAAGGTGTGGCAAAGTCCAATTCCCAATGCCATGACTGAGCAACACTGCGGAGCATCTCCCGGCGGTGAATCAGACATTCTCTCCAGGAAGACTTGTTGAATTCACAAACCCACAGACCTTCTCACGCCATCAAGAACACACCAGGCACCACTTAGAGAGAAATCCTGTGTGCCACGGCCCCACCCTCCCGGGTTCATCTTTTTTGTTAGCAAGTCCAATCTTCTGCCTTCTCCCTTCTTCAAATGCAGAAAGTCCTCTAGGGCACACTAGGAATCCAGGACAGGGTTTACCATTAAGCTCCCAAGCTCTGGAAGTTAGATTTGCGTTCACTTGCCAGTCGACTTTTCAGATTGGATTCCTATAATACTTGAAACAACCGGCTCCCTTTTCATTCTTTTCCAACCCAATTCACCGCATGCAAATGATATCTATATCAGTGCAAATGACACCACCTGAATTATCTGGTACTTGGCCAAAAAAACTGGGTTGTTCAGCATGGAGTAGAATGAGGTTTAAATGTATTATTAATTGGGACTGGATTATTTTTGCAACTGTTACTAAGGAAACCTCAATTGCTACAGTAACTGCATATGTTAAACTGGAATCTTGTGAGTAAACTTCTATTCAGTCACATGGTCTGAGAACAAGAATTCAAGGAAGAGAAATGTTCCAAAGCATTTCCATTTTTTTTCCTTCCCGTGTCAAAATATTGTGAAGTGTTGAGAAGCTTGAAAGAGAGGCATTTTTTAAATTTGGTGCATGTCTGACAGGTGGGCAAGGGGTCAGCTCTTATTCTATGCTCTGGATTTCCTCCCACATCTCCAGCGCATGTAGGACCTTTCCTGAGGCACAGGGGAGACTGGAATCTCCACATATAATTAAGGAGCCCTCCCATGTCCTGCCAGAGCCCTGCCCTGGGTGGTGTACAGCTTGCGTGCACCACCTTCCTCCACAGAGCTAGGAGAGCCCTGCCCACTTAGAGACCACAGGTGTTTTCATCTGCAAAATAAGAACAATGTCTCTATCTCCATTAGGAGTTTTGTGCAGACTAAAAGCAATTGTCTATAAAAAGAGTTTAGCACAGAACCTGGTATATAACAAACACCCAGTGAATTTTAGCTATTTTCATTCCTTTTTGGTTTCTGTGCCTTGTCCCAAGTTCAAAGTTCAACACTTAGATTGGGAGTTGTCAAGCATAAGTGGTAATCTTCCTGCTCAAAGTGCTGTTCTCAGACCAGCAGCACTGGGAGCTTGTTAGAAATGCAGACTCTTAGGCCCCACCCCAGACCCAGTAAGTCAGAATCTGCACTTTAACAAGATCCCCAGGTGATTCACAAGTAGCTTCAAGCCTGAGAAACCCTGGACTTGGCGTGTGAGTGAACGGGCTTTGAGAGGCCATAAATGCAGACGTGAAAGAAAAGAGTGAGGCTTGGTTAACCCCCAACAGTGAATTGGCAGGAGGAAGAAAGAATCCAGCAAGAGACAGGAAGAGGGTCCGAGAGCTGCTCCTGCTCACGCCAGCAGCTGCCTTCACAGCAGCCCCCAGGGGCCAGGCCCTGCTTTGAGGGAGTGGCCCTTTCTTTCTGCAGCTGGAGAGTTTCCTTCCCAGGCTTGTGATTAAAACTTGGAAGATCTGTGTTTTGTATGGTAGGAGAGGCTGTTGCGTTTGTTACAAGCCAGGGTAGGGTGGTTTCAAGGTGAGACAACAGGAAGAGGGAAGAACTCCACAGCGGAGACCAGCAGCAGCTTTCTCAGCCAGCCTACCCTCCCTTCAGATTCCACTCTGTGCGTGCTCTTCTCACTCAAAACTCATTTATTTCTTCAATAAAGGATTCCCTTATGCTCCACTATAGCTGTTACTGCTGCCTTACAACGAAGGTAATTTTTAAAGTCTTCTCTTTCTTACAAAATTCTAAGCATATACAGGGCAGGGACTCTGACCCAATCATTGTTAAACTAATCAATGAATAGTTGAATAAATGTGGTTACTTTTTAAAAGGAGGGGCAATTCTGATTTTGATAGAAAAGAGAACATTTCAAAAGGTATGTGGCCTCTGAGCTAGGCCCTGAGAAACAAGTGGAGAAGGAGAGTGAAAGGGCATGCCAGAGAGAGGGGACAAGTGAAGAAAGATGACAACTACCCTGTGCACTCTATTCAAGGAGGAGCAAGTGCTCAGGTGTAGTGGATGAGGTTAGAAAGGTAAGCTTCAGCCACACTAGAAGGGGCCTGCAACTTGTACTTGATCCTGACCACCTGTGGCCCTCAGGGTGCATGCCATGGATCTGCAGATCAGCATCACCTGGGAATTTGCCAGCACCTGTTAAGTCAGAAAAACTGCGAGTAAGGCTCAGCAACCTGCAGGCTCATGAGCCCTCCAATTGATTCTGATGCACATTCAAGTTTGAGAAGCAACAGCTGTGCTGCTGAGGTGGTTGCCGGTAAGTCTGGAGAAAGCGGTTTCTGTGCAGTGGTGTGAGCAGCAGCCAGAGTGGCAGGTGCAAAGAGATGGGCACTGAGGGAGGAAGACACTGCTCTTTATTAAAGACAACAGACAGTAATGCTAGAGATAGAGGCGGCCAGTGTCTGCGGCAGGAGAGATGTTTCAAGTGGAGAGAAGCAAGTCAGATGAGAGACAAGGAAAGAATGCAGGGTGAGCTGCATGGGAAGCCAGTGGCACAGGCGCCTGCCAGTCAAACTGTTACTACCCCTGAGTCCCTCTGTCCTTAACACCCCTTGGCTCCCTGCTCTCTCCACATGACCATTCCCTATTTGGGCCCTCAATGATCTCCTTCTCAGGCTCTTATAATTGGCCTGCATATGACACTCCCTCCCTCTCGGCCTAGCCACAGCCAGGGGATTTCCCTAAATGGCAAATGGGGCATGCTACTGCCCACAGCTGCCCACCCCACAGTCCATGACAGCAGTTCTCAATAAGGCAGCTAATTGCAAGCAGGTCTCTGGTTGCCATATTGATTTGGGGAGGGGTATATATTCAATAGAATAAAGCCATTAAATATGTAAAATCATATATGGGACAACTCCATGCAACAAAACTCTGCCTCGTGTCCTGTGTGACTTTCAAATGACATTCATGTGGGCAAAAATTATGCCTCTGAGCCTAGAACCTACTTTCATTTTACTATAATCACAATACTTTTATTTTGCATGGTTTTAATATATGCCAGGTCAGTCAAGAGAGGATTTTCCTTTGTTTTGTTCAGAATTGTAGCAAGAGTTACTCAGGACTTCAGAAACCCTGTCAGGATGGCAGTCCTGCTCATGGTGCCAAGTCTGATACGGTGACTGTTAGTGTGCATTTAGGGACAGCGTTGACTGTGACTGTGTCTCCTAGCATAGCTGTCCTGAGCATTTACACATTGAAACACATTATTTTACTACGAACTACTTTATTAAAAAAATACTTTCTTTATCCCACAACTAGGACAGTATAGCAAATTTTAAAGATATGATTAGGAATGTTATATTGTATATGAATTTCATTTCTGGGTAAAGGGAATATTATAAATTATTACAAAAATGGAGTATATGATCTGGGTATGAGCTAAAGTCCTAATTTCTGAGTTTAGGATGTTCTTATTTATTTAGCAAACTTTCATCTGGTCCTATGTGCTCAGCACTATTCTAAGCACTTTATAGATATTAACTATTTGGTCCTCACCAATCCTATGAAATAAATATTATTCCCAATTTTATAAAGACACTTGCCCAAGGTCACACAGCTGGCTTAGTGGTAGAGCTGGGATTCAAACCGAGGCCGTCTGGTCTGTCCTTGCTTTTAGCTATTACATATGCGCACCCTCACCCCATGCTCCCATGTACAAAAGGGACTTCTTGATCCCTGCCAGCTTGCCTGGGGGTGAACCCCTCCCAGACCCCATGCTTTAGTCATCTCAAGATAAGCATGCTGCTCCCACCCTCCATGACTATCTTTATTCACACTCTTCTCTGAGCCTGAAATGCTCCACTCCTCCTTCCCAACCTCCCACCCTCACCCCTACCCCATTCCCTCCTCACGCCCCCTGCCCCCTGCCCCGTGTTCATGCCCTGTGCTGGCTCTGCCTCCACACCTGTAATGCTTTTCTGCTCTCCTCTGTCCCTAGGCCTCCTGCCTCCCACAGAGCCCGCAAGGCAGGAATGTGACACACCCATCTCAGCAGCCTCACCAGCATGGCAACCTGGCACTTAGTAGGTGCTCAATGCATGCAGAGAGACAGGGAGGGAGGGGCAAGGGGAAAGCAGCAAGAGTCTGCAGGTGGAAATAGCTAATGAAGGTTACCCAGATGTGCCCTACCCTGCCTTACCTGTCTGCAGGCAGGGCAGTGACCCTGGCTCGTTGATGCCAATAGCAAGTGCCCCGGTGTTACCATGACAACAGGCCTGAGGCATCTGGGAGGGGCTGGGCTCTCATCTTAGGGCTCTTGCACTCATGCCCATTCTATCTTGGCACAGACAACAGGCAGAAGCCACCTGGGATGGAAGAAGGAGAACCCCAGACTCCCCTGAAAGAAGGCAGAGGCCAGTCCTCTGAGGGATGGGGCAGTCATCCCTCAGAATGTGAAAGGAGAGCCAGTGTTCACATGCTCTGGACTCATGGAAGTCAAAGAAAAGCCCTCTGCTATCCCAATCTGCCAGGTCAGCAATAAGAAATAGAAGAAAACCGATTTGGCAACATCCAGAGGGTATTAAATATTCATCCTGAGTGCCCATCAGTAAAATCCCAGCAGAATACACCCTCTGACAAGTCAGCTTTCCACCACTGGAGGCTGTCCTCATGGGAGCTTGTTTATGGCTTTGTCAATTTTAATAGCCAAACCAAGATATTGTCGTAAACATTTGAAAAATGAGTGCTGACATTTCCCTTACTGCTTCTGTATTTAGGGATGTGTAATTGGAGGGCGTTTTGAGCTAAAGAAAATCAGAAGGAAGCAAGGCAATTATGCTTTACAATTAAAAGAGAAAACTGATCAAGAGCTAACAATCAAATATGTGAACTGGCTGAAAGTCTTGCCTAAGCACCCCTTGAGGGGTCACACTATGTGATCAATGGGGATCAGACGAAGCTAGATCAATGGCAATATGACAGTGATGGCATTCCTTGAAGATTCTGTTGGGGATGTGCATACACAACAGGAAGCACACACAGGGCATGGTCAAATAACAGATCCACAAGTCAACTGTGCCATCCAACCAGAGATTCTGATGAATACTGATATGGGGGCAGGATCAGCAGGGACGAGTCTGGGGCACAGACCACAAAGAAGCTTGCTGTGATAAATGATATCACAGCAGTGGAAGGCTGATGGTAAATGGACCAGCATGAGTGAGTCAACAGTCCCTGGGTTCCTATTTGATTCTGATGGAATACGAATATTTAACACAATATTCTTTAAAACGGGGGTAGCAGGGGACACTTCTATGGAAGACACCAGAGCAGGGCTAAGAATCTATGTTTTGAGGGGCAAGGTACGCAGGGAGAGCAAAAGAAGAGAGGATAGCGCTGGTATCCCCAGGTCTTAGAGCCACCTTGTGGCAGAAGCTGGAAGAATCAGGAGTTAAAAGAGGCACAAGATAAAACTTCTACACCATCAGCAAACTGTGTCTTGAGGAACCTCTACCAGTGTCTTATGACCCCAACTTCCAAAAAACAAATTTAAGGATTTGCTAAAGGGGATTAGGAAATCAGGAGTGGTTAACCAGAGAGAGGAAACTTTAAATACAAGCATACGGTACCAAAGAAGATTCCTGAGAAGAAAAGCACTTGTCTAGAACATATAATAATAAAATTAGGGACTTGGACTCTGGAGCCAAACTGCCTGTCTGGACTTGAATCCTGGCTCTGCCACTTACTATGGCACACTGGGCAATTTATGTAACTTCTGTGTCAGTGTCCTCATCTGTGAAGTTGGGTAAAACGGTCCCCCTCACAGCACTGCATGGATTAAGAAACAAGGAACTAAGTTATTATGTGTAAAGCATTCCCAGTGGTTTACAAGAAATGCTCAGTGAATATCAGCTGCTATTGTTGTTACTACCAGTAACGCTAGTGCCATAACTCCTCCACATCATCAATCTACAAGGAGAAAATTCTTCTGTAAAGGACAGCATTAACTGAATGCAGAAAGAAGAATCTCTGATTGCATAGCCTTTAAAAAGGTCAAAGTCTCCCTACCGCAATTACTTTTAAACAAGGCACACCTGGATTCAAATCCCAACTTCCCCCACTCACTAGGTGTTTAATTTGAGGAACTGAGAACCTCTCAGAGCCTCTGTTACTTCATTTATAAAATGGGAAAGCAATATGTTCCTCCCAGGGTTGCAGTGAAGATTAAGTGAGATAATATACACCAAGTGTCCAACAGTCTCCAGCACACAGTCAGCTCTCATGTATTTTTCCACTTCTATTTCCCCAAAATCAATGCACCAGCACCAAAGTATACAGGAAAGAGTAAAAACTCTTATGAAGCTCTCTGGAAAATATTAAGTGCTAAATGCATAAATATTTAATAGAGGAGAGACAGTAACACTTAAGGGGATGCACTCTCCTGGTGCCTCAGCTGTCCTCTGGGAGTCCTGCATGGCCTCAAGCACCCACCTTTGCTCTTCCTAGCCTCCAAAGGGCCATAAAAGTATATTACTGTGCACCTTTAAGTAGAGGCCTCATAACAGCCCAAGTACAGTGATACTCATAAGTCTCCTCTGCCAACCACTGTTCATTCTCATTTTACAGTGAAAACACAACAGAAACCAACTCGAGACACCCAAGACACAAAGACAACCTCAGAGCAGATCTGGGGTCTCCCAACCCTCCAGCTACTTTACCCAGGAGGCAATTATGGTATAAAGGAAAATGTTTGCTCTATGGAAGTCAGAGATACCTGGGCTCCAATCTCAGTTCAAATCTCAGTTTTGCCCCTTAACCAGCTGGCTTGCCTCCATCAAGATTCCTGACCACTTTGAGCCTTGGTTTCCTCATTAGCAAAATAGGGATACAAACACCTACATTATTAGGTTGTTGGATAAATTTAAAAAAGAAAACATGAGTAAAGCACTAAGCACAAACCTGGCATCCAAGAGGTACTTCATACATATTTTTCCCTGTCTGCCTTTAGTAACACCATAAATTAATCCAAATAATTAGAACCTTCAATGAACTCATTCTGTATTCTTCCCTTAGGCACTCCAGTCTTAGATTCCAAGTAGTACCAGAAACAGGCAAATACTAGGGATGGATTCAAAAAGGCAATGTCAGACAAGGTCTTGAGGTCAGCATCTCCTCTACCTTCTACAGCTGCAGAACCATGTGATGGGCAATGCTGCTCAGAAAACTGACTTTGAGAGCCAGAGGGGGCCAAAAAAGGTGCAATTACAATCCTAATGTCCCACTCAATAACGCAGGCAAGTAGGTACGTCGACATTTTCCACAACAAGGGTTCACATAAAATGGGGTCTCTGCTTAACCTTCCACTAACCTGAAAATCCACTTAAGTAAAACAGCCTCTTCTCTGGGCCTCTTGTCAGTCAAAGTTTAGGCTCTCGTTGGCCAAGGGAACAGTCTCATCATTTATACAACTCACTTGTTCCAAATCTGGTACAGAACAGAACTCTGTTATGGGGTTGGAAGAGGTGAAGGAGAAACCCAAAGGTTACCATTATTTAACCTCATGTTGATGAAAACAACACTGTGGCCACCTAAAGTAGTCGGGAAGACCAGGTCAGGCCCTAACCATGGCTGTTAGTGGACAGAAAAATCCCTTTGGCAAGACGTTCCAACCATCTTTGCAAAGTCAAACCCTTGCCCTTGCCTGCACAGGTATCTGTCCTAGCCGAGGCATAGGCTGGGTGAGGGAAGGAACACAGGAGCCTACCGCCTGGGCTCCACCCTCCACCAGCTTCTAACCTGGCAGGAGACAAGGACAGATGGAGGAAAACCATAAGAGCTGCATGTACTTAACTCCTCCCGCATGTCAGCGGAAGAGCCTGATGAAGGTGAGAGTGTTTGCAGAAAGCCCTACTGACTAATGCTCTCCAAATTAATCCATCCTGATGATCCGCTTTGAGACAGACTCAGCCTCCATAGAGAAAGGAGCTCAAATTCAGGGCCCATACAACTGGACAGGGCCTGGGTGCAGGCAACATTGTGGGAGAAAGACAACCGGAGTTCAAATCCTGTCTCCACCATTCACTAGGTACATGACCTTAAGCTAGTCACTTAAATCTTTCCTGGGGTTGTTGTGCAATTCTAATAGAATAACTGACCTTCAGCACCTCATGCAAAGAAGATGCTCAATAGGTGCCTATTACCCTCCCTCTTTACTCAGAATTTCCTTGTCTATGAACAGGAGACAATGATATCACTTCCCCATAATTGTATGAGGATTACAGGAGATGAGGTTAAGTAAAGAAAAGGGCTTTCTTTAAAACAATTGGCCTGTGCATTTCACAAATGTCCATGTCTACAGACACACACATACACACACACACACACACACACGCAAACACACAGGTTAGGGAATTGTTCTAGATTAAAGGAGTCTAAAGAGACAGGGTAACAAATGTGATGTGTGATCCCTGGTTGGATCCTAATCTGAAAGGGAAAAATAAAGGGCATGATTGGGACAACTGGGGAAATGTAGGTGATAGAACTACACTAACGTAAAACCCCAAGGGTGTGATAATGGTGCAGTGGGTGGGTAGGTTCTTAGGAGTTACATGCTGAAGTACTTAGGGAGAAGTGTCCCAATGTCCACAGCTTTGCCTCCAATGGCTCAAAAACAACAACAAACATACACACAGAGGAAGAAAACAAATGCCGTCAGACAACAACTGGCTATCAAGGAAAGGAAATACAAGTGTCCACTGCATGATTCTTAAAACTTCCTATTGATTTGCAATGTCTCTAAATGAAGAGCTGGGAAAGGGGGAAGTGATGCTAAGGGCTCCATGCACACTTTTCTTTTTCCCTCACGTCTGCTCAGGCAGCATGGGCACATTGCCCACAGGTCCTCAGCACTCACCTGGCTGCAGCAGCCTGATCACCAGCAGGCTGGAGGTCCTCTCTGCCAGTTGTGTCCAGGTGTTGTTGTAGTTCTTCCGCCACAGCTCTGCCACACACTGGTACTTGCCTGCTTCCGTGTCACTGGCTCGGCTGATGCTTAGGCGGACGTTGTTGCTGGGCTCAGCCTTCTCGGTGGCAGTTCGGGTTTGGAAGCTGGAGGACCTGTTCCCCCACTGGACCCCTCCGTCCCGGGTGAAGGTCACCAAGTCATGGAACTCCACCGTGCCCACCGGCTGGAACCACCATGTCACTGACACGGGGACCTGGGCAGGGTAGTGGGGTTTGATGATACACTGCAAGTCAAAGGAGTCGCTGTAGGTCACCCCCGGTGCCCGGGAGATGGCTGTGACTGCGAAGCCCATTTCTGGAGAGAGAGCAGAGAGATTCAACCAGAGGAGGCATGTGGCTTTCTCAGGGCAGTATGACATCAGCAATGGGGCAGCTGGCAAAGCAAGCAGTGTGGAGCAGAGGCTCTCGGGGCCCCTTTTGGGTTCTCAGGCTAGTGTTGCTTTTACTATCCTGCTGAAGCCCAGTCCAAGAGTTTCCAAGACTCCAAAGAAAGGCCCACCACAATTCCCCCTGAACAGCACTAGCCTAACCCTTCCCAATGAGATCCTCGTGCATTTGCTCCTCCCCTGGAATTAGACATCACAATCCTCTCAGGGACTGATTGCATGTAGGCAGGGTTGCTCCTAGAAATATTGAGATTCCATGAGAAAACAGGAAAAGAAAACCCCAAAGCCAATTTCCTCCATTGCACAGGAGGAAAACACAACCACACAGCCCCAACACCTCTTTTCCTGGTCCCTTAGTGCACTGGTGCCGAGAAGGGAAGCAGATGGAGTCGGCCTCCAGTCTCTTTCTCACGGCCCTCATGAAATCCAAGAACAGAGCAGGTGGGGACCTCCAGTGGGGTGGGACAATTGTCCTAAATGCAGGGTTCTGCAGTCTCAGTGGCTGTGGGTCTCTCAATATTCCTTATTGAATGGGCAGCACTGCTAAGCTCTAATACTGACTCCTCAATATGAGTACCTCAGAGTTCCTTCAGCCGGGAAATACTGTTTAATATTCATACATTGATCACAATCATAAAGCTAACAGTAGCCAGTATTTATTGAGCACTATCTAGGTGCAAGCATGGTGCCAACTGCTTTGCTCTCATCATGCTCCACTGAATCCCCAAAACAACCTTGTAGAACAGGCAGGCTTGTCATCTCTTCCTGCAGATGTAGAAACTGATGCAGAGAGAGGTTAGATAAATTGCTCAATATCAAGCATTTGGTAAGTCAATGACAGAGTTAGTCTCCAACCACATGTAACTGATTCCAGGGGCCTTTTTAGGTTACTTTACCCATGGAAAGCATAACACGGTGGTTAAAGGTCCAGACTCTGGAGCCAGCAGCCAAGCCTTTGATACTTCCCAGCTAAGTGACATTAAAGTTACTTAACTTCTCTCTGCCTCTGTTTTCCAATCTGTAAAATGAGTCTCTGTGAAGATTAAATAAATCAGTGTTTATAAACATTACAAATAGTACCTGGCACATGAGATATACTATATTTTGTTAAATATTTTGTTAAAAAATGAAATAGAAATTTAAAAAAAGTACTTTAAACACTGTAATGTGAAAGACTGGACACAGGATGAATCTTTTGGCTTTCTATGGGGAGGTTAAGTTGGCAAATAGGTAGGTACAATTTGCTGAAAACTCTGGACCTTTGATTTGGATTTCATGGGCTATCTCTATATACCCTTTAAAAAAGTTTATGACACGGAGGCCCATCCTTAAACATGAAGCATCTCTGACAGTCACTGTGCATCTGTGTGTAGTAGGTGTTGCATGAGGGTGGTGTAGGACAGAACCTCAGGGACAGGACCCACACCAGGTGCTCCTGGCCTCACACCTGAAGGGGAGAGAGCTTCCCCAAGCAAATGACTTTGTCTAGTCCTGACACAGACACATGCCACAGTCACAGAGCACCCAAGCTGCTCTAACTGAACAGCTATAATGGCCCATTGTACATTTGGGACCCGCATCTAATTATACTGATATGAAAATTCATGTGTGTCATTGTTAACTTTAGACTGAAAAGACAACCTCAATTAATCTAGAGTGCCCTCCCATTCTTCCTTGTTTAGTCCTTTGGGCCACCTGATTATGGCTGTAACCAGAGGTATCTCAGTGGTGGAGATCAGGTGAACAGTGCTGGCCTCCAGATCCCAGGGCAGAGCCCCTCAGTGCCCCTGGCTGTGAGAACCACCAGACATATGGTGAGTAAGAAAAAACTCAGGGGATAACCTGATACCATAAATTACTTCTAGAGAAACAATCCTCACTAACTCTAATCACTCATTGGACATTCCTAACCTTCCAGGATGGTTAAAAAAAAAAAAAAACCAGTACTGGACATTCAAAAGTTGTCCCCCAAGTTCCATCTCACTGGGTCCACATAGTTGCTGAGTATGGACACAGGAACTGAGCTTATCAGGAAACGCAATCACTGGAGGAAGTTTCTAAGACAGAAATCTGAGCCATATAATTACTGCAAAAAGCAGGTCAATCTTTAGGATTAAGCTTTAGAAAACAAATGTAATTCTAATCTCAAAGGGGTAAGAAAATGGAGGACTCTGTCAAGGACAAAAACCACTCGGGGCTGCCGTCTTTACTGGAAGTATCCAAAAGCACCACCATCCCGACCTGCAAGGAAGGTGGTGACACAGTCCCAGGGAGTGGGACATAAAGTTGCTGAGGACAACCGATGTCTCCTGATAAACAGGAAGACCTGACATAACAAATTTCTTTCCCAGCAAAGTCACAGACTGGTCATTTAAAATCTAATATACTGTTTATATCCAGGCAGATAAATGTTGATAGAAGCCTCTTTACCCCAGTGAGAAGCAAATCTAATCTTCCTTGGTTTTAGCAAATCTCAAGGTATCTTTTCATTCCATGCTAATGAGGGAATAGCTTTGTTAGGTATGGGCCCCATCAGGTAGTAGAAACTTCTAGCCTTAGGCAAAGTATTTAATGTGTCTCAGTCTCAGTTTCCTCCATAAAATGAAAGTGTCTGTCACTTGGCTAGGTGGGGATTCAATGGGACAACTAAGCTTAAGTGTTAAGGATTAGCCAGGAACATAGTAAATGCTAAATAAATGACAACAGATAATTTTATACCCTTCTCTGCTCTCTTTCAGGAAGGCTGGCCCCTGAGGAGCAGGGCAGGAAAGACATGCCACACAGTGCTCAGCCACTCTGCTCTCTTTAAGGCCAGGCTGGCAGTGGCCATGCTCCTCCACCTGGGGCCACCACTATGGCTGGGTGGCTTCACTAACCTGGATGGAGTTCTGATAACATCACTCTCTCCCAGCCAGACGAGGAGTAGTCACAGCTTCCAGCTATTGCTATCCCTCAGGAGCCCCATCATCCACTGTGGGTCCCTTAGTCCTTGCTAGCACTATCTTAATTAATTAAACCCTTATAAGAAACAAAATAGATATAAAGGAAAGTACTTCAAACTGTATAGGTAAAAGACTGGCCATAGTTTCCTGCTAGAACTCTGACAGACAAAAGTCAGGATAAGGTGTTTGACACTGAAGCTGTCTCCATACCAGACCCTCTGCCAGTCCCACCGCTCACTCACCAAGAGCTATGATGGAGATGGGAGTGCTGGCCCGGCGCTCCCCAACAATCTGCCACTCGCCATCCACCACCCGCACCCATTCAGTCACATGGCATTCATACTGGCCCTTGTCCTCCTTCCTGCTGTTGAAGATGCCCAGGCTGAATGAGTTGGGCTGCACCTGCTCCATCTGGACGCTCCCAAAGCTGCTGCGCTCCCAGTAGGACGAGCCTGGCTGCACGGTGCCATCCCGGTCTAGCCACATGATATTGCTGCGGCGGTTCTGCCTGTCCACAAGCTGCCAGATGACAGAGAAGCGACCCTGCAGCCTGCCTGCCATGCGGACGCTGCAGGAGAAGCGCAGGTCCTTGCCCTCAAGGATGACGCTGGCATTTCTGGCCACCTCCACGGAGATGCTGCTCTCTAGGAAGAGGGAGAGAGAAACACCCTGGAGGCTTTATGGTCTCCACAGCGCCCTCCCCACAGAGGAAACAGGAGGAGGGGTGCAAATGGAATCATATTCAGGTACGGTGAGCCTCAGAGGGTCAAAAACACTCTGACCCTAGCTGATGTAAGCCCTGGCTGGTTCTGGGCATTGCTCCCTGTGGTTTTAGATCTGATAATCTAGGATGTTCTTTGCTGTGTGCAGAGAACTGTGATAACGAGGTTCTAAGACCTGAGCCTGAATAAGAACCTAAGAAATACAACATAGTGGCATGATGATTAGGGCATAAAACAATTTATTGGGTAATCTATTCAGCTGGAGTTCAGGGTTTTTCAAGTTGAATTTTCAGCAAGAAGAGTAACTCCAAAATCCTACTTCACTTCCCTCTTCCTACCATTCGATACTACAGCAGTCAAATAAAAGCTGAACATCCATAATGTGCCATTTGAGTCCTTCAGGACAATTTAGGAAATATGAAAAAAAAAACTGACAGTAAGTATTTGGATGATAACGTGTGCTTAAGTGTGGGTAATAAGGGAGCACAGATGGTCTAGTTTCGCAGAGTGCATGAGGAGCAGGCTTTCATTCTTTCATTAACACACAGGAAGAAAACAAAGCCAGCAGCTCGTCATCCACCACTCTCCCGCCTGTCCAGTCAGCCCTGGGGCTCCTTTGCTCTCTTTCTAGAAACATTCGGCCAATCAAAAGTTTGGGATAAGGATTCCACTCCCTTCTCTGTCTCATCTAGCCTCTGCTGCTCACTTAACTATCTGAATTCACTCAATCAAATTATTTAAACTCGACATGCCTCAGCCTCTTCTTCTGTAAGACAGGTAGAGAGCCACCTTTAATTGTAGAATTCTTTAAATATTAAAAAGTAAATGAGATGATGCGTATAGATTCACCTAACACATAGTAGGTTTTCAAAAACTGGTCATCATGATCATGATTAATTTTACTATTCCACATAACTCTTTGTTTTTATAAACATCACAGATAGCCTAATATGTTTTAATTATGCCTGTAGTATTTTGTATAATTATCTATATTGAGTTCAGAAGGTCTGTAAGTATTAAAGAACACAAAGTAACTAATTTGGCTCCAATTTTGGGGTACCACCCACATTAAATACATGCAATAATTTAAACCAATTAATTAAATCAAATCCCAGATTTTAAGACGCACACCCAATTACCAAGAGAAAACACACACATACACATAACAATGCATTTGAATCAAATCTTTTCTCTCCTTTATTTCCCCAACAAGCAGAAACAAAGACGAGCACTGAGCCTCAAAATGTAGCTCTTATTATAGTGAGGATGCCTGCTAGCCATTCTGGATGTGCTTGTTTTATGTGAAAAATAAAAGGTCTGGATGGGGCAGGGAATAGCAATTTTCCCAGGAGGGCAACCTCCCCCAGGAGTCATACCAGGATGATTCATAGAGATAATCAGGCTCCTGAACAGTCACCATCTATAGCACTAATGGTTAAGGGGATGCATTTGGAGACTTCCTAACTCTGTAATCCTGTGGTTCTTCCTTAACCTACCAAAGCTCCAATTTCTCATGTGAAAAATTGAGATACTAATAGTGCCTACTTCTTAGGGCATGACATTGACAGGATTAGATGAGGTAATTATTTTTCATCATCATTAATAACAACAATATTCCTCTTTAGATTAAAGACTCATCCCCACTGTTACCAATTCAAAATAAGGGATTAAAAGGGCAACTGCAGCATCAAGGAAGAAAATCCTTTCACTTGTCTTAAGTAGGAGAATGACTTGCAGGACCTTACTCTCATCCCCTACTGTCATCCCAGTGGACTCTTACGCAAGTCCTAGCTCATTTATTGAAAGGGCTACTGTTTGGTGGTGCTCTGTTGCTTGAGCAAGCCTGGAAACCCACATAGTTAGAATGTGGGGCTACAAGAAGAAATGCTATTTTATTACAGCAGCTGAGGCAAAGGCAACTACAGACCTGGTGCCTCACTGCCCACTAACACTATTTACAAGAATCTCCAGGCCTGAGAAAAGGCAGCCGACAATTTTAAACTCTCTGGATTAAGTGAAAACTAGGACAGAACTAATAAAAATCTGAGTACACATTCGCAAATGAAATTTCAAATCAGGAAGTTGATGGTGTAGCACAGGCTAAGCGCAGGGCGGTGGGTGTGGAGTTAGAAGCAAATATTTCCTAATGCAATGCAAGCTCAACCACTAACTGAACAATCAGCTCTGTCACTTCCTGTGTGGTGCTCTGATTTCTTCATTCATTCGATGGATATCATATTGGCCTCTACGAGGATTTGAGAGGTGGGAGCGGAGAAGATGATATATGCAGAAGCACTTTGGTCTCTTAGGAGGAAAAGCGCCATTAAAATCCAAGGCATTATCACCATTATCGATGTGATTGTTGTTGTTCTTCAGCCGACTTACCCAAGTGGCCTTGGGACAGGATCTGGTGGTGCTGGGGGATTTTAACTACCCAGTTATCTGCTGGAAAAGCAATATAGCAGGCCACAGATAATCAAACCAGTTCTCAGAAGGGGTTGGGGGAAATCTTAGTACAAAAAATATAGGAAGTAAACAGCGTGGCTGCCCTTCACTTGATCCTTAGAAAACAATGAGGAATTAGTTGCAGATTTAAAAGTAGAGAGTCCGTGGTTAAGGCAAGCACAGACTGACAGGAAAATAGTAAAGACAGTGGGCATTCAATTCAATAATTTCAGTTGTACGGTATTCAGCGAGCACCTACTCTATGCAAAGCACCATGCTAGGCATTGCAGGGCGGAAAAGGCTAAGAAACAAAAGAATTTCAAGATAATTAGGTGGAGCGGGCGAGCGGGCGGGCTGCTGAGGACGCACCGCCTGCGCCTCCCTCCCTGCGTGCCTCACCCCGGGCGGCCCGGGGCTGCCGCGGTGCGCGGGTGCCGGGCCCTGCCTTGCCGGCCACGGGGGAAGGGGGCGCCATGGGGCGCTGCCGGCCCTTCCCCGGGGCGCCGCGGCAGCGCTGGTGGCGGCGGCAGCAGCAGCGGCAGCGGCAGCGGTGGTGGCCCGGTAGCGGCGGCGGCTAGGGCGCGGGGCGCGCTGCCATGGGCCTGGCCGGGCTGCAGGCAGGAAGATGTCCAAGCCCCGCGCGGTGGAGGCGGCGGCGGCGGCGGTGGCGGCGGCAGCGACGGCCCCGGGCCCGGAGATGGTGGAGCGGAGGGGCCCGGGGAGTTCCCGCACGGACGGGAGAACGTATTTACCGGGCAGTCAAAGATCTATTCCTACATGAGCCCGAACAAATGCTCTGGAATGCGTTTCCCCCTTCAGGAAGAGAACTCAGTTACACACCACCAAGTCAAATGCCAGGGGAAACCATTAGCCGGAATCTACAGGAAACGAGAAGAGAAAAGAAATGCTGGGAACGCAGTACGGAGCGCCATGAAGTCCGAGGAACAGAAGATCAAAGAAGCCAGGAGAGGTCCCCTGGTACCTTTTCCAAACCAAAAATCTGAAGCAGCAGAACCTCCAAAAACTCCACCCTCATCTTGTGATTCCACCAATGCAGCCATCGCCAAGCAAGCCCTGAAAAAGCCCATCAAGGGCAAACAGGCCCCCCGAAAAAAAGCTCAAGGAAAAACGCAACAGAATCGCAAACTTACGGATTTCTACCCTGTCCGAAGGAGCTCCAGGAAGAGCAAAGCCGAGCTGCAGTCTGAAGAAAGGAAAAGAATAGATGAATTGATTGAAAGTGGGAAGGAAGAAGGAATGAAGATTGACCTCATCGATGGCAAAGGCAGGGGTGTGATTGCCACCAAGCAGTTCTCCCGGGGTGACTTTGTGGTGGAATACCACGGGGACCTCATCGAGATCACCGACGCCAAGAAATGGGAGGCTCTGTACGCACAGGACCCTTCCACGTGCTGCTACATGTACTATTTTCAGTATCTGAGCAAAACCTACTGCGTGGATGCAACTAGAGAGACAAATTGCCTAGGAAGACCGATCAATCACAGCAAATGTGGGAACTGCCAAACCAAACTGCACGACATCGACGGCGTACCTCACCTCACCCTCATCGCCTCCCAAGACATGGCGGCTGGGGAGGAGCTCCTGTATGACTATGGGGACCGCAGCAAGGCTTCCATTGAAGCCCACCCGTGGCTGAAGCATTAACCGGTGGGCCCCGCGCCCTCCCCGCCCCACTTTCCCTTCTTCAAAGGACAAAGTGCCCTCAAAGGGAATTGAATTTTTTTTTACACACTTAATCTTAGCGGATTACTTCAGATGTTTTTAAAAAGTATATTAAGATGCCTTTTCACTGTAGTATTTAAATATCTGTTACAGGTTTCCAAGGTGGACTTGAACAGATGGCCTTATATTACCAAAACTTTTATATTCTAGTTGTTTTTGTACTTTCTTTTGCATACAAGCCGAACGTTTGTGCTTCCCGTGCATGCAGTCAAAGACTCAGCACAGGTTTTAGAGGAAATAGTCAAACATGAACTAGGAAGCTAGGTGAGTCTCCTTTCTCCAGTGGAAGAGCCAGGACCTTCCCCCTGCACCCCCGACATCCACGGACGGGGTGTGAGGAAGACGCTGCCTCCCAATGGCCTGGACGGGATGTTTCCAAGCTCTTGTTCTCCTAACGTCTCGACAGGCGCTCACTGAAGTGTATGAATATTTTTTAAAAAGGTTTTTGCAGTAAGCTAGTCTTCCCCTCTGTTTTCTCGAAAGCTTACTGAGCCCTTGGCCCCAAGCACGGGCCGGGCATAGATTTCCTCTTCCACAAGCTGCCGCTTTTCTGGGCACCTTGAAGCATCAGGGCGTGAAATCAAACTAGATGTGGGCAGGGAGAGTGTTGCTTACCTGCCCTGCTGGGGCAGGGTTTCCTGAAACTAGGTTAATTCTTTATAGAAATGTGAACACTGAATTTATTTTAAAAATAATAATAAAAATTAAAAATAATTAAAAAAAAAACCACAGAAAACAACTTACATGTATACAGGTCTTGAAGTGAGTGAAGTGGCTGCTTTTTTTTTTTTTTTTTTTTTTTTTTTTTTTTTTTTTTGCTTTTTTTGGCTTTTTGTAGAAGAGATTGAGAATGGTACTCTAATCAAAAATAAAGTTTTGTAGTGGAACCAGAGATTACTTACCTGACATCCACCCCCATTCCCCCTCATCCTGCTGGGGTTGAAAGTTCCAGACCTGCTGTCGAGGCCTTGTGTTTGTCAGATACCCAGTGTCCTCCTGCAAGGATGCAACTGAGCTGAGGTGTGAGCCTAGGAGCCCAGGACCCCTGACCCCAGCCACTGCTGCCAGCCTCAGAAAGGCACCCAGGTGTGCAGGGGAGCACACAGGGCCCGGCAGCCCCCAGGAATCAAGGATAGGGCTAAGGTTTTCACCTTAACAGTGAAGGCAGGAGAAATAGGTGGCTGCTTCCTCCCGCCCTTCACAGAACTGATTCTCACACACTGTCCCTTCAGTCCAGGGGGCCGGGGCTCAGGAGCCATGACCTGGTGTCTCCTGCCCACCCTGGTCCCAGGTAAATGTGAATGGAGACAGGTATGAGAGCCTGTCCTCATCTTTGATTTTCCCCCCAACCCCACCTCGGGCCTTACGACGGTGTTACCTAAGAAAGTCTTCCCTCCCACCCCCTCCCCCATGCTAGCCTGGTCAGTGGTCAGCAAATTGGAAGAGGATCCGACGGGAGTATAAATGTGAGACACAATGTCTTGATTATACCTGTTTGTGGTTTAGCTTTGTATTTAAACAAGGAAATAAACTTGAAAATTATTTGTCATCATAAAAATGAAACAAATTAAAATATGTATTGCCAGGAAAAAAAAGATAATTAGGTATGTGTGTGCATGGTTTTTAACAAAATAATAATAAGCATAAAAGAAAATAATCCAGTTGATGAGAAAAGAAGAAAAGACTGACAAGAGGACCCCTATGGCTACTTTTTACTTCACACTTGAAGAGAAATATTTTAAATATTAAAACATATAAATAAAAAGTAAAGGAAATTATTACAAGGCTCAGAGAAAGAATAGTTTTAGCAGCTGAGAAAAGGTTAAAGGTTAGTCTTAAAACTTTACCACTTGTTTAAAATCAGAGCATCATAGGTTTTTATTCTCTTTACTAAAAACAGAACTATGGGAGAATGAGATTAATAAGAATATCTTGATACTATGAATGTTTAAACACAACACAAGCAAACACCGGTAGTTTCTGGAATCCCTAGCAATGGCCACTACCCACCCACACAAGGCCAGTCTACATGAAGGCTGGGAGCCCACTGAGGCAGCCTCAGAAATCAGCTAAGCTTAAAAGGCTATGCTCCAGGAAGATGTGAGAGGTCCCATCCACTGACTTTTAGAAACACAATTTCAACAGGGAAAAGCCATTTAGGGAAATGCCAGCCTTTATACCTGAAAAACCCAGATGGCAAATCCTTAATAATGCACTTTATGATTTAAAATCCTCCCATAAAAGACCAGCTCTCCTTAAGTGAGATTTCAAGGCAGGCATCTATCTACCCACTTCTTCTGGGACTTGATTCCCACACAAGAGCAAACAGCTTTCTGGGATTCCTGGTTTCCCTCCAAGCTGAGCTGGCACTGCTTGTGTATGCACAGGGCTGCTAGCAATCAGATAGGCCTATGCCCAGCCCTATCTGGGCACCCTGATCCTGGACACCCCTGATCCTGATCCTCTGCTATGGGGAGACTGCTAAATGTAGGCAGGTGGGCTACAACAGGGAAGAGAGGCTCAACGGTTTTTCCCCCAGCTCTGCATTAACCTCGAGGGTTCCATCTGTCTCCCCTCACCCTCACCACACTATTCTCTCTCCCCCTACCTCTCCTAAATGATGCTGAGCCAAAGGAGAAGAAAGCAGCACATCTCTCTACTTACCGAGGGGGAGGACTATGATGGGGATGTTCTTGGGACGCTTGCTCTCCTTATCAATGAATTCCCCCGTCACGGTTTTCTCTCGCTCAGTCACCCAGCAGTTGTATTTCCCTCTATCTTCCTGGCGGAGGTGGTAGATCTTCAGCACAAAGACGCTGTCGCTCTCTTTGGCCACGTTAAGCTGTCCCCTGGCTTCCCGGTGAGCAAATTCGCTGTTGAGGACAGGCACAGCGTTAGGGCCTATGGTGGCGATGAGCGAGCTGTTGAAGGCCCAGGAGACAGCAAAGTAACGGTCGGGAACATTCTGAGCCTCCAGGATACATCTGAACTCCACCGGCTCGCCCACCGTGTGCAGCCGCTTCTCTGTTTCCAGCCAGAGAAACTTCTCTGTTTCTCTCTTTGTCTGAGAGAACAATTAAGAAAAGAGACACATTCTGGGTGAATGAGGGCCCCAGCCAACTAAACCACATTAGCACATTCCCACTATCCTTCCTCTTCTTTACAATACTAATTGCGGGGAGGACCACAGCACTTGGCTTGAGAGTAAAATCCAACTCAGACCCAGGTTATCTGAGGTCCAGAGAAACGCCTGAATATCACAGACAGAATTCAAAACTACTTCAGCCCAGACGGTCTAAGCAAACTGTTACCCCAGTTAAACCAATGGGGCTCAGTCTGAAGCTTTAGATGTCTTGCATGAGACCCCCAGTTCAGTGAGAAGCTACTAATATCACTCAAATGGTGGATTACAAATATCTAGCCTTGATATATGCACCCAGAACTCTATTTAAGCAACAGCATTATAAACATTTTCAGCAGATATTGTAAGACTTACCCCACTGAGGTCTGTGGGAAAAAATTACAGAGTGGCCTAGGTGCTGGCCCAATCCTAACAAATGCTCAAAGATTAAAATTCCCTCTCTACCCCCCGCCATGTGAATACTAGAAATAAGATGTAGCTATGACAAAACCCTAACAGAATTACATAGAAAAAATAAAAACTAATGTCTGTTCACTAGTTTACCACCTGTCAGATCAAATCTTTAGGCAGATTTCAATGGAAGTAGGTACTTTCCCACTGAAGTACCTACTAAGTACTTACTTTAGTAGGAAAGTACCTACTTTAGTGGGAAAGTACCTACAAAGTACTCACGCCTGGTTAAACCTTAGTAGGTACTTTCCCACTTAGGAAGTACTTAGTAGGTACTTTAGTAGGAAAGTACCTACTTCTGCTGAAAGCCAGACAGCCTCTGAAATGATTACTAAACCCAAGCAGCCTCCAAAGAGCTAGGTGTTTTTTAAATTTTTATTTATTTACTTATTTATTGTGACAGGGTCTTGCTCTGTTGCCCAGGCTGGAGTGTAGTGGCATGATCATGGCTCACTGCAGCCTCGACTTCCCAGGCTCCAGCCATCCTCCCACCTCAGCCTCCAGAGTAGCCACCATATCTGGCTAATTTTTGTTGAGTTGGGTGTTTAACCAGGCGTGAGGGGGTGACCAAAGAGGGCCTCATCACCACTAACAGCATCACCACAACCTATGTACCAGTGTACAGTGGCTATTAATCCCATTAGACAGCTATCGTATCTCATAGGCACCCAGGGCAGAAGTCAGGGGGAAGAAAACGGAGTTAAGGGTTAGAGACTGGAGCTGTGACCACTGCCCAGTTCTAGCTCTGTTCCTCTAAAAAGAACACTGAGGTGGAAAAAATCTCATGGCAGAGATGTTTGAATTCCATGTAGATTCATTAGCTCTGACCTTGTCTGCCTTCCCTAGACTGGCATGTCTAGTCTTTCCCACTATCTTCAAGATCTTGCCCATTCATCCCGTCCTAGGCACTCTTCAAGCAGACGAGGTTTCTGTTTCCCCGAGAAAACATAAGAGTCACGCATGAGCAGCATCCACATTCCTCTTTTCCAGCCCCAGCTCAGCTTTACCCCTCCTGCTCCTCAGGCTCTCCAGCCCCTCCCCCCGATATAGGCCAGTGTCCTGCTGCAAACACCCCTTTCCAGTGACCTAACTACTTCCTCTAGCAGCCAAACTTCCTGACAGGGAAAACCACGTCATCAACTCCAGGGCCTCCCCTCCAATGAAGTAGCTGCCGTCGCAGCTTCCAGCTCCCAAGAGACCAGTCTTAAGAGGCATGGATTGAAGGAAGCACATTTCACTCTGCCACCATCTGCCTGGATGAACACACCCATATGGGACAGTCCTCGTGTTATCTGCTGGATATTATCTCTCAGGTCAACCCAATTAGTCATTTATAACCCGACATCAATGGCAGAAAAGCACTCCTTCCACATAAACACCACTGGAGCTGTGCAAGGGGTACCCTAGACCTCAGACCTTTCCATTACTCCAGGTTAGCCTGGCTGTAACTCTGGCTTTCTTCTTTCAGCGGCCAAAGACTCTGCTTATCTCAGGGGAATCCCCCCATGCCTTGGTGACACCTTCATGTTCCCAGGTTGAAGACACAAGATTTACCCGCATCACCCCCGTTTCTGCCCTTGGTTATGCCCAGTCAATTACCTCTCTAGAAACTGACCTGTGCTTTTTCCAATACCCCTTCCACTTCATCTCACTGAAATTAGGCTTCACTGACTTAGCAAATGTCACGAATGATCCACCCTACCCCTACCCCTACCCCCATCCTAACCAAAGGCTTTCCTCAAGCAGGTTGAGGCCTCTGAGCCTGCTCTATGATCCCTTCTCTCCTGCTCTTCTTCTTGCTGGCCTGCCCACTCTGTTCCACTCTCTCACCTGTTTCTCTGGTCACCTCTTACTGCTGCTGTTCTCCCAGGGCCTTTCCCATTTTAACCCCATGGGCTCTTCCAGGGACCTGATCACTCTCAGGCTCGGTCTCTGAGCCCCAGACCCCTATGTCTGAGGACCCACTGGGTGTTTCGCATACTGAGCATCTCTATCAGAGTCTATCTGATGGATGGGCTCTTTCATTGGAATTTACAAAAAGAAAAGGCAGCCAATGCTGCCACAAATGCAAAGGTCCCGCATGTCCTCATTATTGTTCCTTCCCTTCCACAGTTCAAGGAACCCCCAGAGCCACAGCCCCAGCCCCTGGGCTTCTAGACAGTTGGACCCCTCCTTCCATTGTGCTCTTTATTCTTTCACCTCTGGCACCCACTGACCTAGCCTTGGCTCTTATTAGCTCTTTTCTACCTGGTCTCTTGGCTTCAGATGCAACGGATTTAATCAACCTCCAGGTGGCCTCCATAGGTTTTTCTTTCTGAAACCCTGATCTGATTGTCTTACTCCCTGCTTAAAAATCTCTACCTCCTCTCCAGCTGTCTGCAGCAGAGGTCTTCAAACTTTATGAAGAAGAGGACAAAGGAAGGGGACTTTTTATTCATATAAAATCTTCTGCTGCCAAACATAGTTGAAGCAAGGGGGGACCACCCAGGCCCTCGCATGCCTTCTCCCTGCACTCCTGGGTATGTACACGTGCACATGAACACCAACACACACCCATGTCTAACCTCCTAGGCACCTTTGAGGGGCTTCCAGGGTTCCAAGAACAGCTTGAAAACTCTTGGCCCACAGAGTCAAGCCCCGGCTCTATATCACTGCATTTGGGGCTTTGGGCTCCCTTTCCTCTCATCACACACATCTGGAACTCAACATCTGGAACTAGTCATACTTGACTCCTTTCTGCTTGCCAAACATATCAAACACTTTTGCACTTTTATGCTTCTTCTACTGCTGACTCCTCAAGCTTCCAGACTCAGTTCAAGTCAAGAAACTTATTGGTGTTCCTGGATTTGTCTTATCAACCATCCCATTCAGAGAAAACTATCGTTGCAAGAACACTTCCTATTTCCGGTATTCCCAGAGCACTCTATACAAATGCTATCAATGCACTTAGCACATTTTACTTGTCCATTGGTTCTCAGGTCTGCCTAAGTGCAGGGACCAGTGCTAGTCATCTTTGAAGCCCTTAATGCCTATCACCATCACACCTTCAATGCTGTGGAGACTGGCTACATGTTTACTGAAATAAACTGAGAAGGGTAGAGTTGGAGATGCAACTGCTGAACCTAAACAGCACAGGAATGCAGAGTGAAGTCATCAACTTTTTTTTCACTTAGTTTTCCTTTTGATGGCTTAGTCTAGATACATTTTCAGGGTAAATTCAAAAAGTTCTAATTCCAAATTGGTAAGATTAAAATAAAGAAGATTAACTGATGCAACCTAATTTAAAAGCATTAAGACTCAAAATTTGGCCCAAATTTTTGAAGTTGATCTTAAAACTATCCAGGAAGGGAAAGGATAAATATAAAATAAAGCCCCTTGGATAGATTTTTTAATACTGAAAAATCCAGAAGCAGCTAAATGTCCTACAGAGCAGATAAATTGCTCCCTATCCCTACCAACCCCTATGGTAAAAGATTTCACATCCATTAGATGACTTATTAAAGTGATGTCCAGAGAATTGCTTCTGCCCTAGAAGCTTTGCTTGAAAAAAATGTAGATAGCAGAAGAATCACCTGGGAAGCATGCTAGAAATCCAGCTTCCCAGGTCCCATCCCAGGAGCCTCCAATTGAAGACTTCTGGGAAGAAGCCCCAAAATGTGTACTGTTAGCTGAGTCTGAGGCATTACTCTAGAATGGCAGAGAAAGTATGCAAAGACCTAGACAACTAACTGCAGCAAATGGGACAGGGAGCCCAAGAGACAGGTCCTGAAGAAGGACCCCACCTGTACTGCAACTCACCAGCTCATTTCCAACAAAGCCACACTCACTCACCAGAACCACCACAGTCCTCACTGGAAGTGAGCATCCGCACAAGGAAAGGCTTTCAGGCCACTCATCACCAACTTAGTGATGGCACAACAACCACGCTCCAATCAAAGCTGGGGGAACTGAAGGCCCATGTGAGAACCTGCCCTCAGCCCAGCAGAGGCAGCCAGCAACAGCTGTCAGCTCTGGCCTGGAGCCTGGTGGGCTTATGAGACTGGGGAGTAGAGTCTGGGGCCACAGGAGATACCAAGAGAAGTCAGGGAGGGTTTCAGCTGGCTGTGCCACCATCATTTTGCCTCAAGACAAATGATGGTGTCTAAAGACATCATGCAACCTCTTAAGGACCGCTTCCAGGCCTTCACTTAAGAAAACATCTACAGTGGAACTTGGTACTCTCAGACTGGCCTCATCAACATGCCCTATGACTCCTCTTGAGCCCCAACATAAAGTAATCTGCATTCAGCATCCTCACCGGCAAAATAGGAGTACTACCACCTACTCACCTCACAGAACGTCTGGGGGATGGTGAAGTAATATGTGATAAAGCATTTTGGAAATTACAAAATATCACCAAAGACTATTATTAGATAAAAAATAATAATTTAAGCCAAAATTTCTCTAGTTCATAATGTTAGACCTTGGATGGAAGTCTCATTATCTCAAATGGCTTCTGCAGATGAAACCAGATGGGTACCCAAGGAAGGCAACATCATTAAACGGGGTAGCAACTGTGGCTAATGGGAATGAAAGCCCAGAGTTTTAAGATACAAATGGTTTCTCAGAAATCTCCCAATTTTTAAAATGAGTTTCTAATTCAAAAAAGTGTAAACACCACATAGGTGGAAGAAAGCATGTCTCTAAGCAGGATTCAGTCTGTGTGGCACCTGCCTGTGACTCAGGTCTTAGGATACCTATGTCCCGCACATCCCTCAGCTCCCTCCGGCCGCACACAAGACCGGCTTTAACTTCACATGAAAACCTGCTGTCCTGGTAGAGGTGCCCAAAGAAGGAGTCTCCACATTCTCCCAGTATCTGACAGCTTTCACCACCAAGTAAAGGACAGGACAAGAGGCTCAGAGGGACTGACCAGTTGGCTGGACGTTGACCACGGCTCCCTCGGAACGCTTTCGGGTCATAGCATACCATGACCCATCCGGATCCTGGATCCACTCGGCGGCCTCGCAGTAGAACTCGCCCTGGTCAGAAGGCTGCAGGTGGAAGATGGTGAGGTGGAAGGTGGTCCTCCCCAGCTTGTCCAGCAGCACCTCCCCCAGGCTCTGCCTCTGGGCATATTCGCTGCCGGAGTGAAGCATGAAATCTCGGCTCAGGGAGATGACCTCCACGGGCTTCTCGCCAACTTTCTGCCAGAGCCAGGCCACAGACAGGTGGCTGTGCTGAACGGTCTCCGAGGCCACCTCACAAGTGAGCTCCAGTGGGTCCTGCTCCACTCTGTGCAGAGTCTGGGGCATGGCAGTGGTCTGCAGGGAGTCTGGGATCACTGCAACACAGAAATGTCCTGAGACTGCAGTCACAAAGCCACAGAATCTGAGACTCCCGGGGCTAAGCTCCCATTCCACGCAGGTGTCACTGCACTGCGTCCCTAACAGTCATCCTTGAACCATCGATTCAAGGCCACAGACAGCCCCAAATGCACATAAACAGAAAGTTTTCTGTTCAGATTTGGAAATGCATTATTTTGGTGCTTACACTTACCTGTCTCGAATTCTAATAACACTTGGATAAAACATGGGGTGTATTTCATATTACATAATAAATGAACTCCCTGAAAATACTGTCTTTAAACAATTGTCTTATAGGTCAAATAACATTTGTTGTTGATTCTGGCACTGCTTTGAGATACTTTAACTTCACTTCTGACTGATCCTCTAATGGAAATACCTCCTGGAACTTTTAGTTTTACATTTCTATACAACATCCTTTCTTTCCTTCCCACATCCCCATCCTGTAACTTACTTCAGCAATGCAGCCCTAGGAAGATGATTTTTTTAAAAAACCATTTTTGGTAGAAACTATAATCATCATACCCTATTTTTAGTGGGTTTAATTTTCACGTAATTCATCGATCAAAGGGGTCCTCACTGGAAGGAAGCCACAGTCTGGAGAGATTCAGGCAAGAGAAGAGATTTTCTCCGTGATCCCTTGGTCAGAATCATACTCTGATCCTTGCTTGCACCTTTCTGGAGATTAAATAGCACCACCTCTCTGTATGATGAGAGTACCCTAGTCACAACTAGTATGTGTTTTCTCCCTGTTCTCACCCAAGGATTGGGTCTTACAGGTCTCCTGCTGGGAACGGCCAAGTGCAGTGGCTCACACCTATAATCCTAATACTTTGGGAGGCTGAGGGAGGCGGATCACCTGAGGTCGGGAGTTCGAGACCAGCCTGACCAACATGGAGAAACCCCGTCTCTACTAAAAATACAAAATTAGCCAGGCATGGTAGTGCATGCCTCTAATCCCAGCTACTTGGGAAGCTGAGGCAGGAGAACTGCTTGAACCAGGGAGGTGGAGGTTGCAGTGAGCCCCATTGCACTCCAGCCTGGGCAACAAGAGCGAAACTCTGTCACACACACACACACACATGAAAAATAAAAGGTCTCCTGCTGGGACACAGACTAGTTAGAGAAAGGAAAAATAAACAAATGATAGTATGTGTATTAATAAAAGAACTAGCAACACCCACTGCTTAGTTGTGATAATAAAAACTGGACATTAAGATAGGCAGAGAAACAGAACAGCCTTGATACGGTTAACCCTTTGACACTGGCAAACACTGTGACCAGTGCTGCCCACACTGGAAGCTCCTGCATCCCTCTTCCTCATGTTTCCTTCAGCATTAAGGAGCAACAAGGGAGACAGCCAGTTCATAGTTCCTTACGCATGGAGCCAAAGGACCTTCAATGTACAAGGTCTGAGCAAGGACCCGCAGCCGCATGTGCTTCCTGCTTCAGCAGTGCCCCGTGGGTCTCAGAGCTACCCAAAGGCCTATCCTTCCGAGAGGTTTCTCCTCTCTTCCAACTGATGTCATAAGTCTCACCTTCCTTGTCATTCAGATCATCAACCACAAACGTCCTTGCCTTATATTTTCATATCCCTTTTCACCAGTTACAGGGTTAGTTAACTTATGAAATTCTTAACATCTGCATTAGATCTTTTTAAAGTTTCACCCTCAACCACCTATTATTTAGAAGTGAACACAGAAATTTAGTTTCCTTGTGCTATCTGTTGACCCCTAAAATATGTTGGGAGTTTTGGGATTTTTTTTAAAGTCAAATGCATGGCATAAAGCAAAATTACACTACTAAAGAACTGAGTCAGGCCAGACGCTGGCAACGTGAAGACAGCTTCTCCTTACCCACTAGGTTCATCTTTGCACTGTAAATCCCAAAGTATTGCTTATCGGTGCTGGGTGTGTGGCATTCATATTCTCCGGCATCCCGGGCCTGAAGATCTGTGATGTGCAATAGGGTTGGGTTCCCCTGGACTCTTTCTATGAAGATCTTCCCTTCGCGGATGCGCTGGGTGTAGATGGCATAGGGGAAGGAAGAGTCCATGGTGCTGACGATCTGCACCTCTCGCTCTGGCGACGAAGGCAGGTAAATGGACCACTGGAAATTCTGCTCAGAAGGTCCCTGGTAGCCACTCACATTGCACCAGATAGTGATGTGGGAGCCCTCCGTGCGGTACAAGGGTCCTTCCTGAACGGTGACCTGCCGCTGTGCTGACACCACACCTACGAGGGAGAGAAACACACGCAACATGCTCACTTACTTCTCAGACCAAAATGCAAAGTAGACAGCAATCTCCAAAGGGTTTGTTATTTGTGTGACATGATAATAATATAAACAGCTTACTGGCCCTTTCAAAGGCACTCTGTGATTTATAAATATTAATTAAAACACTCTGTGGTAAAGCACTGTCCCTAATTTGCATATATGGGAATTTGATCATGCCAAGATGTGCTTTTGTTACTTACTCAACAGCTGACCCTTGGGAATTTCATTTAGCCCCTCTGTTTGTCATGTATATGGCAGTTTATATCTATTTATTAATGCTGTGTATAAAGTTTTTAATAAAATAAGCAGGAAAAGTTGAATCCTTGGCACAAATTCAGATGAAAACAAATAAAAGCAACCATCTAGAAATCTGGCTGAAATTAAATGCTTCTTCCTTGGTCCGAGTGCTGTTGGGAGGGAGTCCTGGGAGCACCTTTTTACTGGTGCTGCACCCTTCATTTTCCCATGTAGCTGCTCCCCAACACCACCCCAAGGAGCATTCCTTAGTTTCTCTTCCCTCCATAAATGGAGGCAGAGCTGAGCTCCTGCAGGCTGCTATCATTTTAAGCTGAGCACACCCAAATACAAATGTGAAGGGCTGAAACAGATCCCTGATGCCCAGATTCCCACAAACTGACAAAGGGGGGAACTAACAGTGCCCAGCTAAACCTGTGACAAGGACTGTCAGGCTACCCTTGAGTTTCCCACTCAAGACTCCCCCGCTGACCTCCTGCCTTCTGGCTCAGATACTGTTCTCCAAGGTCACTTCTGCCTGCCTTCTCCATGTTCTTCTTAAAGTGGCATGGTGAGTTTAAGTTCTCATTTCATGCCAACTCAACACTGATTGTGCCTGAGCCACTCAGAAGGTGGGAGGGGCACACCGCTGCCTCTTCATTTCGGCAGTGGTCACGTACTGCAGGTTGTGAAAAGCGCAGGTGAGTTATAGGCGCAGCTTTGCCACCAATTAGAGCTGGTTGTGTCATCTCAGACAACTTGCTTTTCTTCTCCAGACCTTGATCTTCTCATCTATCACATGATTTCTAAGAAGGCTTTAGAGAGGACTAGCATGGGTTCCGATGCTGGCTTTGTCACTTATTAACTGTGGTCTTGGATAAGCTGCTTAACCTCTCTAAGCCTCAGTTTTCTCATCAGTAAGATGGGGATAATAATGCCTGTCTCATAGGGTTATTGAGAAGATTTAGTAACATCTGTAAAGACCCTAGCACAGAGCCTAGCCCACAATCAGTCCTCAATAAAGAGCTGCTGGCTAAGACATATTTCTGCTGGAACATTCTGTGGCTCTGGATCCATAGAGGACAGGATTTGGCCAATGACTGCTTAAGGACATTTCAATGGCCCCTTGACAATGACACCATCACTGGGCTGCCCACCTCATCCCACAGCTGCAGCCCATTCTTGTGATAGCTTCCCTTTTCCCCTACAAATGGGAATGGCGGCTGCCCTGGCTATGCCTATCTGAAGTGGATCCAGCTGGTGAACAGCCGGGACAGCTCAAATACTAGTGGAGTGCAGCTCTCTGCCTAGCCCAGCAGGTGACTGTGCCTCAGTGTAAGCTAATCTAATCTGCAAGATGACAGACCTCAAAACGGCCCATACAATGAAATGCCCATGGCTTGCAAAACTTTAATTCATGCAGAACCTTTCCTCACAAACAAAATCTTACACAGAACCCCATCTTGGCTTCAGCAGAATCAGGAAAAATAAAAAATTGGCAGGGGAAGGAAATAAACAGAACAAGTGGTATCTGAATTTATTTGATATATTCTGGTTGATGGCATTAATTATGATACTTAAAGTCACCATGAGGACAACTCATTAGTAATATCAGTATGTTAAAATATGCTGCATAACATTTTTACTATATGTACAGTCATGCACTGAATAACATTTCAGTCAATGAGGAAACACATGTGCAACAGTGATCCTGTATGATTATAATGGAGCATATATAGAGATCTAATATATGGCACTTAATGTTGGCGTGGCAGATCAAGTAGGGGAAATGACTGCTATTTAGTAACAGTGCTGGGACATTTGATTTTCCATAATAAAATATATAAATGAAAATATATATCCCATCTAGGTTTGTTGAAATACACCCTATGATGTTCACACAAGAATGAAATTGCCTAACGACACATTTCTTAAAACATGTCCCCATCATTAAGTGACCCATGACTGTATACACACACACATATGGTGACATTTGAATCAAGTGATTGCAGTATTCCTGAAACACAGAACATTTTGCAAACAATTTACCTACATTCATAACATTAGGTATCCTTTGAATTGCAGTGTTCTATGACAGAACAACTACAACCAACCCCCATCCATCTCCTGCAAAGAAGGCTGGAGGCAGGTCAGGGTACACCAGCATCTTCAAGGACTGCTTCTCAGTCCTGGACCTACACTGGAATCACCTGGGGAGCTTTAAAAAAATAACAGTGCCTGGACCCCACCTGACATAACTGGTCTTAGGATTAATTAGGATTTTTTTTGAAGCTCCACAGATGATTCAAATCAGGTGTAGCAAAGCACTGTTACTTTAAAGTGTCTCTACCTACATGGTGCCAGCCAAGTGCTCAAATGAAATATCTTAAGGCTCTCACTAGCTTTAAGTTTCTCTCTTTGGTAGAGACCCAATCACTGGTTCAAGGAAGTTTCATTCTCCTCCAGTCTTCCCCAGTGCAAAAGAAAAGAGCTGAGACCCATCAGATACTGGCTTTTGTGATGCAATAATGAGTTTAACCAGAATGCATCCTATTTACAGACCTTACAAAGGCACTCGGCCAGCGGATCATGCATGTCCTCCCCACCCAAAGGTAAACAGTGTTAAGTGGCCTGAATGAGCCAGGACAGAAGGGTCAAATCTACTTGTCTAGGCTGGAAGCAGGTTATAAACAATCCGGACAAATAAATAACTACTGGATTGCACTTTAACCACACACATTCAGCTGCACCTGTTTATCAAATACCTCCTTAATTTCCCTCTGCCCCACAAAGGGCTTCTGACCCCTGAAAATAATGCTTCTCAACATAAAAATAATTGTTTTCTTCTTGGCAGCTTAATTCCCCTTCCACACATCCCACCCCACCCCCCATTTCCCTATAATGGTAATACACTGCTGTGCAGACCTCTGCTGCCTCCAAAGAGACACAGGCACCCAACCCTGACCAGGGCATCCTCTGACCCACAGCCCCTCTATCTCCCCTCTCAACCTACAATAGAAAGTTCCTCCCAGGCAAGGATCATTTTTTTTAAATAACTTTTTTAACTTTAGACATTCTGTACTCTTTGGATTACTCTGCAATAAGCAAATATGACTTCTGTAACATAAAAAGAAAGATCAAAATGTTATATATAACTGCATGAAAAGAACTAGAAAGAAAATACTAGGTGACAGGATGGCAAGTGATTTTTATTTTTTCTTAATATTTTACTCCTTCCCCCAGTCCTCTGCAATGAGTGTGTACCAGTTTTATAACTAGAAAAAAATTTTAGCCAAAAAGAAAAATAATGCATATTTGCTATATAAAATTCACTACTGTAGTATTTATATATATATATATACATATTTGGTCTTTGTCCCCAGTTCCTGGCACTGAGCTCCTAAACCCCTTGGAACTTCCTAAGCAATGGGAATACCTTTTGTTATTTATAAGAAGCCCCTTTTGGCCATCCCAGAGTTTATGCTAATGAGGTGACTGAAGGTGAGCACGGAGGCATTTTCAAGGAAGGAGCTGGCCACGCTTAGAGTTGTGGAGTTTTCAGCCCCACCCTTAGACCTCCAAGGACAAGAGGGGGACCGCAGATTGATCCAATCAGCATTGGTCAGTGATTTGATCAGTCATACCCATGTAATGAAATCCCATATGAAAACCCTAAATAACGGAGTTAGGAGAGCTTCTGGGTGCTGGAAGCGGCGTGCACCAGGAGAGGGCATGGGCAGTCAGCACTACTCCCCTCTCAGACCTTGCCCTATGCACTAAATAGGACTGACCTATGTGACCAATAGGAAATGCACAAATAGTGGAATGTGACTTCCAGGGCTAGGTCATAAAAAGACAAGCACGATGTTATGAGGACATCAAAGCAGCCATATGGGGAGGACCGCATGAGGCCTCCTGCCAACAGCTAGCACTAACTTGCTAGCATGTGACTGGAAGTAGATTCTCCAGCCTCAGTCAACTCAGTCAAGCCTTCAGATAATGTCAACCCCAGGCATCTTTTTGTTGTTGTTGAGACAGGGTCTCACTCTGTCACCCAGGCTGGAGTGCAGTGGTGCAATCATAGCTCACTGCAGCCTTGACCTCCGAGGCTCAAGTGATCCTCCCACATCAGCCTCCTGAGTATCTGGGACCACCAGCACACACCACCATGCCTGGCTAACTTTTTTATTTCTTATAGAGACGGGATGATATGGTTGGGGTCTGTGTACCCACCTAAATCTCAGGTTCAATTATAATCCCCAATGTTAGAGGTGGGGCCTGGTGGGAGGTGACTGGATCACAGGAATGGATCTTTCATGAAGGATTTAGCATCACCCTTTTGGTGCTGTGCTCATTAGAGTTCTCACAGTATCTAATTGTTTAAAAGTGTGTGGCACCTCCCCCCTCTCTCTCTTGCTCCTGCTTTGGCCATGTAAGGTGTGCCTGCTTCCCCTTCACCTTCCACCATGATTGAAAGTTTCCTGTGGTTGCCCCAGAAGCCGAGCAGATGCCAGCATTATGCTCCCTGAACAGCATGTGGAACTGTGAGACAATTAAACCTCTTTTCTTTATAAATTCTCCAGTCTCATGTATTTATAGCAATGTGAGAACTGACTAATACATAGGGTCTCACTGTGTTGCCCAGGCTGGTCTCAAACTCCTGGGCTCAAGTAATCCTCCTGGCTTTGCTTCCCAGAGTGTAGAGATTACAGGCATGAGCCACTGAACCTGCCCCTTTCCCCCCAACAACATCTTGATTGCAACCTCCTGGGAGACTCTGAGTCAGAAGTATACAGTTAAGATGTTACTGACTTTCTGAACCACAGAAACTGTGAGATAATAAACATCTATTGTTCCTTTAAGCCTTAAGTTTGGGGCTTTTTTTTTACACCAATATATAACTAATATCCCTAAGATTGGATGCAAAATTGTGTTACATACACATGAGAGTGTTCTTCTGGGAAAGAGTCCATAAACTTCAAAAGATTCTCAAAGGCCAAGACCCAAAAATATTAAGAAACATTGCATCAGACAATAAATTGTCAATGAGCAAGGTCCTGTCCTTTTAGACTGGGTTTTGAAATCACCCATCCCACAAATATATGATACCACTTAACTAGTTTTTCAAGATATTTCTTGTTCAAAGATGCTCCCACTTTTTCTTTGTGCTCAAGTCCTAGATAAACCTGGCTAGGGGCAGGAGGTATGATTCAGGAGTTAGTGAGCCGGGAGGGCTCACTGTGCCTGGGAAAGCCAGCTTCTCATGCAATTTTTGGAATATGCCTTGGCTCAGAAACCTACCTCTCTAGGCACAGGGTCCAACTTACATGTTCAAGATGCGTGACTGAGCATGTGAAAGTGTCAGAGGGATCAACCTCACCATTTTACATCTACTTTTCCAGTTGTGGCCCCTACAATCATCAAAGCCCATTCAGCACCATGCTCCTCCAAATTCTGCATGCGACTCAGCCACACTAGTATCTTTCTTCATCTATAAGATGAAAGTAATACAATGCACCATGTAGCAAACTCACAGGAGACCCTAGAGATCAAATAATACTGTGAAAGCCACCAAATGAATATTTTAAAATTTTATCTCATTTCTGTCAAGGTGAGATATCAATCTAAAACCAGGATAAATCTTTGTAACTACAAGAACATTAAAAAGAACATTAAGTTTGGGTTAAAAATGCAAAACTGCATATGCAGGAAAATTACCTTTAAAAAAAAAATCCTACACCTACAAAAACAACCAAACAAAACATTGATGATACTGGGCTGAATCACTGAATGGTGAGAATATGAGTGATTTTCTCCTCTCCTATTTTTCTCAATACCTTTTCTCTATTACCTCCTTTTTTAAATAAGCAAGTATATATTGTTCTAAACTGAAGATAAATGATCATGAGTAGCACTTTCCCAGGCACTGTCCTAGTTGCTCTGCATACATCATCTCATTTAATCCTCACAACAGTGAATGGGGTCGATTTCATTACAGCCGCATTTACCAGACAACGAAATGGTTTTCAAGGTTAAGTAACCTTCTCATGACACAGAATGTGACTAAGAGTTTTCTTATTCCGTGGCAACAGCCCTCTGAGGTAAATACTCCTAGTGACCTCACTTTATGGATGCAGAACCTGAGGCAAGGAGTTAGGGAGTAAATGAAGCTGGCTAAAGACACTTGCACTGGCCAGGCACAGTGGCTCATGCCTGTAATCCCAGCACTTTGTGCTGGCCAACATGATGAATCCCCAGCTCTACTAAAAATACAAAAATTAGCTGGGTGTGGTGGCACACACCTGTAGTCCCAGCTACTCGGGAGGCTGAGGCAGGAGAATCGCTTGAACCCGGGAACTGGAGGTTGCAGTGAGCCGAGATTGTGCCACTGCACTCCAGCCTGGTGAAAGAGTGAGACTACGTCTCAAAAAAAAAACAAAAACAAAAACAAAAACAAAAAAAAACTAAGCATCAGTCAATAAATCAGACAAAGAACAAGTTAAATTCAAAGGAAGAAAAAGGAAAAACATAACAAACAAATGAAATACAAAAGAAACACACAATAGAATCAGCCAAGCTAAAACTTGTGGTTTTTTTGGTTTTCAGATAGGGTCTCATTCTGTTGCCCAGGCTGGAGTGCAGTGGCTCAATCACAGCTTGGTACAGCCTCCCCCTTACAGGCTCAAGCGATCCTCCCACCTTTGCCTCTCAAAGTGCTGGGATTACAGGTATGAGCCACCATGCCCTACTAAAACCTGGTTCTTTAAAAATACATTATAAAATTCACAGACCTTTAGCAAGATTTGTCAAGAAAAAACATTCAAAAAACAATCTTGCACAGGAGGACTGTACTACAGATAGAAAGACTCTGAAAGGAAGTCATAACTTGCAGGCCAAGAACGATGGCTCGCACCTGTAATCCCAGCACTTTGGGAGACCAAAGTGGAAGGAATGCTCAAATTCAGGAGTATGAGACCAGCCTGGGCAATATGGCAAAACCCCGTCTCTACCAAAAATACAAAAATTAGCTGGGCATGGTGGCACGTGCCTGTGGTCCCAGCTGCTTGGGAGGCTGAATCAAGATGGTGGCTTGAGCCTGGGAGGTGGAGGCTGCAGTGAGCCATGATTGCACCACTGTACTCCAGCCTGGGCAACAGAGTGAGACCCTGTCTCAAATAAACAAATTCATAATGTAAAATTATGAATACCTTTATGCCAACAGACTTTAAAGCATAGATGAAAAATCTTTTTTTTTTTTTTTGAGACAAGGTCTCATTCTGTCACTCAGGCTGGAGTGCAGTGGCACAATCACAGCTCACTGCAGTCTCGACCTTCCAGGCTCAAATGATCCTCCCACCTCAGCATTCCAAATAGCTCACACTACAGGCACCCACCACAACACCAAGATAATTTTTTTTTTTGTAGAGATGGAGTCTCACTATATTGCCCAGGCTGGTCTTGAACTACTGTAGTCAAGTGGTCCTCCCACCTGAGCCTCCCAAAGTGCTGGGATTACAAGCATAATCCACCATACTTGGTGAGATATGAATTTCTAGGGAAAAAAATCAAAATTGACTCAAAAAGTAGAAAAAAAACTTACATAGATTAACTATATTGAATCAGTAATGAAAAAACTTCCCATAAAGAAATTTCCAGGCCCAAGTGCCTTCACCAAAAAGTTCCATGAAACATACAAGAGAAACAAACCAACCAACCAAACAACAACAAAAAAAACTGCCACCAACACAAACAAATAAAAAAAGAAGACTCCCCAGTTCATTTTACAAGGTTAAAATAAAAATAACCTTGATATCAAAACCCAACAAGGCAAGTGGAAGAAAAAATATTTACAGGCCATCATTATTCAACATGGATCAGCAATTATTTTTAAGATGTACTGGCCAGGTGTGGTGGTCATGCCTATAATCCTAGTATTTTGGGAGGCCCGAGTGAGAGGATGGCCGGAGCTCAGGAGTTTGAGACCAGCCTGGGCAACAAGGCAAAATCCCGTCTTTATAAAAAATACAAAAATTAGCTGGGCATGGCAGCACACCTATAGACCCATCTATTTGGGAGGCTGAGGTGGGAGGATCACTTGAGCCTAGCAGGTTGAGAATGCAGTGATCCCTGATCATGCCACTGTGCTCCAGCCTGGGCAACAGAGTGAGACCCTGTCTCAAAACAACAACAGAAAGATATGCTGACCGCCTGTGATGCTGGCCAGGATGGCGTATGCATGCTACGGCCTGTCATTTCCACTGATCACAATTTGAAACTCTGGACAAAATATAAATAGCAATGACCCAAGTACTCTGAAAAGTAACCAGCAGACAGGTTGGGAAACGTCAAAACCTGAAGAATTATCTGGATGGCGGTGGTGAGAGATCATATTCTGGGTCATAAAACAAACCCTAAAGTTAAACAATTAAAATTCAGTGAATTATTTTCTCTGATGACAGAATTAAACTAGGAATCTAGAACATTTCTAGAACATCCCCAAATATGAGAAGTTAAATGGCGTACTTCTAAATGGCCCATAGGTCAAAGAGAATATCTTAAGACAAACTGGAAAACAGTTTGAACTTAATAAATATGACATCATCTTATCAAAATATGTGCTTACAGGGCAATTTATAGCACTAAATTATGAGAAATGAAGCATCAAATCAATAATGTAAGCATTTACTTTAAGTAAAAAAAGAACCAAGTAAACTCAAATCAGGCATAAGAAAAACAGAGTAAATCAGTAATATTTAAACAAAGACAGTAAAGGAAAAAAATTCAACGAAATCCAAAGTTGGTTCTTTGCAGGGGTGGTGGGAGGTGGAAATCAATCAAATGAGGAAGCCTCTAGCAGATTGACAAAGGAAGAAGAGAAAACACAAATTGCCAATACCAGAAATGAAAGGAATATTATTACAAATCCTGTAGACATTAGAAGGCTATAATGGATACTACAAAAACAAAACAAACAACTATATGCTTCTAAATTCTACAAATTAGGTGAAATAGATCAATTCCTTGAAAGACAGACTACCAAAACTCAAGAAGAAACAGACAGCTTGAATACCCCTGTATTTATTAAAGAAACAGAAGTGGCACAGCACTTTGGAAGACAATTTGGCAGGTTCTGATAAAGTCAAATGTACATGGACCATGTGACTCGGCAATCCTACCCTTAGGCATTTGCACAAGTGAAATGAAAACCTATGCTCAGACAAAAAGCACTTTGTGAATTCCAATCCACTTATAATTTACCAAAAAGTGAAAATAGTCCATATTCCTCCAATGACAAACCAATAAGCAAACCATGTAGTATTTATACAATGGATTACTATTTGGCAATAAAAAGGAATAACTGTTGATACAGTACATGAAAGTAGCCAGACTCAAAAGCCTACATCCTGAACGATTCCATTTGTATAAAATTCTGAAAAAAAAAAGCAATGCTAGAGGAACACAGATCAGTGATTGCCAGAAGTTTACAATGGAAGGTTTTACTATAAAGGGCAAGGTAATTTTTGGAGTGATCATATAATTTTGTAATCTACCAAAAACAAACATAATAAATGGGCAGATAAGTAAAGTTCATGGATTGGAAAGTTCAGTATTGCAAAGGTCTCCCAAAAATGACCTATCAATTTAATCCCAGTGGAAATTCCAATCAGTTTTGTGAAGGCTGCTAAGTCAACTCTAAAATGGCCAAGAATAGACAAGATCACCGGAGAGGAAGCAGGGAGGTGGACACAAATACCTTCTGATTGATGAGTGAAATCATTAGAAGGCCAGCAAAAATACAAGCAAGCCAGAATTTCTAAAGCACCACAAAAGAACACTAGTTAGTAGTGCGTATAGGTATCTCTCAAATTTGTTGTAAACATAGGCCTTTAAAAAAATATTAGAAACTGATATTTAAAGAGATATAAACTCATATTAAGCTTTTGAAAAATTCTAAGCAAGGGCCTCACCTAATTTCATAAAAGGTTGTGTAGAACCAACCGTTGCTGCAAACGATGTGCTGCCCTGAGATGTGAGGATCCTAGTGGTCCCTCTGGGTCAACAGCAGCTACCACGGCTGAGCCCAAACTCTGATACATTATCTATCTACAATCTTTATTTTTAACAATTTATATCAATGCTACCCATAAGGCACAGAGAAGCAGAAATGTTTATGTGGCCTCCTGCCAAAAACAATCACTTGCACTTATTTCTAGTACTCCAGAAGACAGTAATAGAAGTTTTTCAATTTAGAAAAACATTTACAGCAAAGAAAAAAATCTCTGTAAATTTCCTGCTTAACCAATCTAGTGAATTGTGATGAGCCATATAAATTCATTTAGCCACCTTATGAAAGACTTAATCCAAAGTCACTTCTAACTTCTAGAAGAGCTAATGTATTATAATCACAGATGTGAAAGACTCAAAGGCCAGAAATGTCAAGGTGTGGTCTATATCCTAAGTCCAGAAAAAAAACAAAAAGCAACATGTACAGGCCAAATGATTGCCAATTTCTTCTGCCTATGTCATCTTTCTTCACTATAGCCTGAAATTACATTTCATGTTTGACAATTCTCAGCAAGGAGACAAAACAAGCTTATGAGTAAAATAATAGATAGCAGAGCCACAGAGAGGACGAGAGGCAGGAGTCATCTCCCAAGGCCAAGTTCAACTTCTATATTATTAGACAGGGCCTCAGTGTCTTTGAACTGCAAGGAATTAATATTGATTGTAGCATGAGTAAAACCTATCTTCTACTCATCATGAAAAGTCACAGTCGTTTTGTTTAAAGACTCCAGAATTATTATAGGCAGAAACAAGAAGTTTACACACCTATTTGGTGAAACGAGGAATCAGGAATGAGCATTCCCAAGAGAATACAATTACAAGAGTAAAATCACCTAGAGTTTTTGGGCTGCTTAAAAAACCCAGAAAGAAGTGCCAAATGAGAAAATAATCAAATTCAGTGGAAAAACTCACTTGAAGGTATCATGGTCAGCTGGGTTTCCACCCCTTTGTTGCACTTCAAATCCTGTGTATTCCACAAAGACTTGCTCCTTTCTAAAGGCTATGGTTCACGTTCAACAGAATAGCAGCAACCACCATGAGCCTGAGGGCTGGCTAGTCTTTAGTATTCTGCCTTATTCAAAGAAATGATCATTTCCCTCATTCCTAAAGATCTCCCAGGTCCATTACAAAAAAAGGAGCAGCAGCCAGGCCCAGTGGCTCACACCTGTAATCCCAGCACTTTGAGAGGCCAAGGGGGGAGGATCACCTGAGGTCGAGAGTTCAAGACCAGCCTGGCCAACATGATGAAACTAAAAATACAAAAATCAGCCGGGTGTGGCGGTGTGTGCCTGTAATCCCAGCTACTTTGGAGCTGGGTAACTGGCAGAGGTTGAACAATTTGCAGGTCTCAGAAGACAGGAAAATGTGGGAAAGTTTGAAATTCCAAGAGACTTGTTGAATGGCTTTGACCAAAATGCTGATAATGATATGGACAATGAAATCCATGCTGAGGCAGTCTCTGATGGAGATGAGGAACTTGCTGGGAACTGGAGCAAAGGTGACTCTTGTCACCTTTGATAAGATGGTGGTTGAGGAGAGGTCTTGGCAAGCGGTGATGTGTGAATGTAGTGAGGGGCCTGAAAACGGAACTCAGAGAGGACACTGGGTTTTAGAGGCTGAAACTACAGAAAGTCCGCTGCGTTCAAGGCCTGCTTCCACCAAAATCTAGCAGTGTGGCCTCAAGCAAACCATTTCACTTCTCTTGGCCTCAGTTTCTACATCTGCAAAATGGGATTTATAATCCTACCCCAGCCCACAGAATTCAGAGTTATATGAGAAGGCTAGAAGAGCTCACCTACCAAGGGACTCTTTTAATGGCAAGGTGGGGAAACTGAGGCACCGAGAGGGCTAGGGCTCTGCTAGCTGTCACCCAGAGTCTGCTGGACCTGCGATGAGAAACCAGAACTCCTGCCCCTAGTTCCCCCGGCTTTCCTCAGGCTGGGGAGTGAGTGCGGTGAATAGAAAGGGCAAGCCCTCCTGCTGTTTCTCTCTGGACAGGGGCGGGATGCTGGGTGAAGGATGAAAGGAAGAGGCTGGAGAAGGGAGAAAAGCTCCAGCTCACACTAAGTCTGAAATTTTTTAAAATGCGGACTCCGTGGCCCCTCCCTTACCCGCCCCATTCCTCTCTGAAGTCCTGCTTGTGAAGGGCCAAGTCCTAAAGTCTGCTGCTCCGCCTCTCTGTGTGCAGAGCCATGGGGCCTTCACAGGCTGCAGTGGGTCCCGAGCCCCCAGGGCTGTGCCCGCTGGTCCTGACCAAGATCGCGGCTGCCGAGGTCAGTCCAGCGCCAAGGGCACAGGGCCAGGGCAGGCAGGGCAGGGCTACCCGAAGCGCATAGAGGCTGCTGGTGTCAACGTGACGTCTTCTGGGGCGCCTGGCATCCCTAGGAGTGGAAGCTGCTGATGAAGTCAAAGCTGCCTCCTCCTTCAGGAAGACTTTGCTCCCATAGCTGGCGAACAGGAAGTGGAGCAGCGCCAGGAGGATCTGCGGGCGCTGCTGAGGGCTTCTTTGCAGGGACAGTGCAGCAGGCAGCGAGGAACAAGACTGCACGGCAGCCCCCCATGGCCAGGGGAAGTTCAGAACCGGAGTCGCCCGCCGCCTGGCGATTCTCCATCCCTGGATCGGTACAGGGGCATTTGGACGCTGTGGGGAAGTCGCGGTCTGGGGATATTGGGTCCAGCCTTCGGGTAGAAGCAGGTGATAAATGCAGTCAGGCCAGCCCGGAGCGTCAGCCACACTGCGGTGCCCACGATGCCCAGGGTGAGCGCCACGAGGCGCAGGAAATTGGCTAGGGTGGGAGCTCACTGGTAGGCGGCCCTGGAAGTCAAAGATCTGCTGCTCCAGCGCTGCCACCAGTTGCAGGCAGCAGAAGGCGAGGAGCGTGTGGCACCCGCGTACTCGCCCATCGCGGACCTCTTTATCCAACCTTCAATAATTATTCTTTTTATTATATTCAATGATTATCTACTTTTCATAGAGAGCAGCTGTCAGTCCAATAACACACTTAACAAATGATATACCTAGTCCTCAAGGTTAACAAACACATGAAGACCAGCCCAACACTGAAAATCAGTTTGCAAACCTTCGCTATGTCTGATGCCATTCCTAAAAATTTTTAGGGACAAGTTTTGTTTGTGGTAAACAACATAAGGTGGGGTGTGTGCTGAGCCCAAAGCTGACCGATTGCTCACAATTACTCATAACTACCCATTGACTTGATTTTATCAAACTTCAGACAGTCTTGTCTCCTCTGCTCAGGCCCCTGGACCTTGGCTCACCACCTAAGACTGAACAAGCACTAAAGGACAGACCAGCCCGCTAACAGCTCACTCCAAAAATGAGCGGGACTCCCAGAGAAACTATTTTTATTGGAGCATCCTGGTTTTGCCACCTGCTCACCCCGCTGCCTGTCCTTCTCTCCAAGGAGGCTTCTGCCAGCCCTGCTTGTCCTTCCCTAGAAAAGGAAAGCCTTTTCCTGTTTGATCCTGAGACACCTGTAGATTGAGTTTGGAATATTCTCCCTATTGCAATAGTATTTTTGAATAAGTTTTATTTTTCCCTACCTCTGGTTGATTTTTAATTAATACCAGTAAGCTTGGATGAAAGCCTGCACACCTTAGGGGTGTGTGTGTGTGTGTGTGTGTGTGTGTGTGTGTGTGTGTACACTTTAGCATTAACATGAATGTAATAACAGTAAAATCAAACAAACACAGATGGATAAGCAATATGTTGGACTAGTATGAAAACGGCATTGGCAGCAGTGATATGATTTTTTTTCAAAATGGTACGCTTTTTGAAGTGTAATCTTATTTTAACCTAAAATCTTACTATCAGAAAATGCAGTGTACATTAAAATGTTCTGAACTGCTTTTATTCATATATTAAATGGTTGTACTCAAATATCTACAAATTTGTTTTTCACTTATGTAATTGTCTTATAGAATGTTCAAAAGTCATGCAGAATGTGAGACAATTTTCTATTGAATACGATTGCTTTATCATTGCAAGACATCAAACATCCCTGTTTCCCGCCAAATAAATGTACAATAGCAATAAATGTAAAGATGTGTTTTGTAAAAAAGATATATTTTTGAGTTACAAAACAAGGATTTTAAAACTTGAATTGTTACAGTGAATATGTCTTAATACAGGCCAGAGTCATTTAGGTAAAAAATTACCTCACATCTATTCTTTGCAGTATCACTTAAAGGTGTTTATTTAGCGGCAAAGATTTTTTTTTGTGCCTAGAGGCAGATATTTTGCCCCATGGCTATTTACGGTATGAAACTGTATTTAAATGAGTGTACATATATAAAAGCTGCCATTCTGGCTGTAAACTATTGCGGGTTATCAAGATTAAAAAATAAACAAATAAAAATATTTCTGTTTTTCTATGAAATGTCTTTACTCGAGTCCAAATGTAGAGATATAAAATGCTTGAAATTCATAAAACCAAGTGTTTCACATATTTCAGTTGTGATGGCCTTTGTCCTACTTTTGTTAGTGAAGCAGGCAGACTGCATTTTTTCCCTCTCATACACCTTCAAATGGTGGACAGAAAAATTTGGTAAAACTTCTAGGGCATTATCTGATGAAACACATTAAACACTAAAGGAGCAATACAACTTCATTGTTTATAAAAGACGTATAAGAAGGAAACCTGCATACATATATCTATCAGTTTTGTATTTTCAAGAAATATTTGCCTTAAAATGAACTTCATTAGAATATGTTTTCTCCCACAGAGCCAAGGAAAGTAAGTTAGACACAGGATCTGGAAGTCTACCTGTGTGATGTAATTACATTGAAAACATTCCACAAATAACGCAGAAATGTATCATTGTGATCCAAAATATTCTCTAAATTTTCTCAAAGCAATGTGGCCACATCTATTATCTTTTACTATGACTAGTCATCATTCCATGCATTTGAACATTACCTCACCCATTTGCAGCCTCCTATCTCTGCAATTAATTATGGCTAACATTCTCAGCAGTCCAAACATCTTGCAAGTGACAGCTTGAAAAAGCCTACCAGAATGATGTTCACTCTGTCACCTGACTAGCTTGTCTTCCATCTAGACATTGCAGTATGTAGAAGAGTGCTTTTAGTATTATAAATTTGATCCAACACGTGTTCAATTAGATGAAATCTTAAATATTGCACTACATGTGAATTGGGAAAATGTTAATTTGCTTCTGTAGTTTTAAGTGTATTCTCAGAGGCAGATGAAGACATATTACATCACTGAGTTCAAGAAATAAAGTAAATAGAAGAAAAAAGGTGTTATTTTAATTTGGTTATATTTATATTTGAAGTTTTCTTTTCCAGATTTAGGAGAACCTACTAAATACACTGAAAAAAATGTGGTAGCCCTGGGTTAAATATCATACCTTATTTTTTTTGTTTATTAATTCCAGGGTAGAGTAGAAAAATATGCTCTCTTATATAATATAAAAATGATATGGGGAAAAGAAGTAAAAAATTAACTTAGAGACACCATTAATTAATTTCTTTTATAAATGAAACACTAGATAGTTTCTATTTGTTTTGACAAATAGAGAATATATTTAGAATCAATGCTTTATTTCTTGGAAAGTGGAGTAAAAAATTTAAATGTAGGATTCAGATTGTATTATAAGTATGCACTACAGATCACATACATTTGTCTTTTCTTTGTATTAGACATTATTTAATGGTAAGCATCCTTTCAAAGGCTATTTTATATAAGTAGTAAGGTATCTGGAATTTCTGAAATAATAAAAGTGACCTAAATCACTGTGTTTGGTAAATTCACAATATCCAAATAGCAGGAGGGGAGTGCTAGAGGTAGGGAGGGGAATGCTCATGTTCTCATTATTCCCAAACAGATTCTTAAAGTCTTCTCACTGGACACATGGATGCACCTCTGTAATACCCAATGTCTTAGCCACGACTGTCTGCACTTTTTAATGAGATACATTTCAACATTATTCCTTGTCACCTCAATATCAGATACTTTCTCATGTAATCTTTTACTTCTGAGGAGTTGAATTATTGATCCATAAACTGAATCCATAGCTATGTATCTGTGGATGTTTTTAAATTATGTGAAAATTTTGTATATGCATTTTTCAGGGGAAAGTATCAGATCACCCACCTGGTGATTGTAACAAAAACAATCACTCCTGTTGATATTTAAGTCTTAATTAATTCAGAAAAATTTGCACACACCTTAAGGTCAGATAGTATTTTGTACCCTACATATAAAAACTCCCTTTTTTTTTTTTTTGAGATGGAGTCTCACTCTGTTGCCCAGGTTGGAGTGCACTGGCATGATCTCTGCTCACTGCAAACTCCGCCTCCCATAACATTAATGATCACTGATCACAGATCACTGTAATGAATATAATAATAAGGAAATATTTTAAAAATTGTGAAGATTACCAAAGTGTGAAACCAAGACACAAAGTGAGCACAGGCTGTTTGTTAAATGGCACCAATAGACTTGCTTCACCAGGGTTGTCACAAACATCTCATTTGTAAATAAAAGAAAAAATGTTCCTATCTGTGAAGCACAATAAAGAGAAGTGCAATAAAATATGTTTGTATTAATTTGGTTAACTTTATTCCAACTTAATGTAAATTAGTTTTAAAACAGTTTATAAAATTCTAAAATGAACCTGGCAAATTTAGAGCAATAATAAAATGATTTAAATTAGAAAAGTCTTTTTTAAAAAGGATACATAACAAATGTCTCATTGGAATTATTAAACTTGTTTCAAGTTCAGCTCTGAGGTTCTTAAAAACTAAAGTAAAAAAGTATGACCAGTTTCTGAAGTCAAGATAAAACCATACAATCTTTAACTTAGAAAATTATCTTCTGTGTTGTGTCCTAAGCATAAACAAATGTAAGGACTTGCCCTGACACTCTGTAAGTAGTTCCACTCCAATACGCCCTGCAGAAATGTTTCCTGGCAAGAACAGCAAGTCAGAAGCCTTTCCAGCATGGCAACGAGGGAGAGAGACTATGCTATTAAAAAAAAAAAAAAGATGAGCAAGAACAATAGCATCTTAGACAAGTGAGAAGTTTCAAAAGAGACATGTATAAGGAGAGCAGTTGCAATTATAAGGAGCAAAATATGGAATGATGAGAAAAGATACTTTAAAGAAAGTTTTCCTCAGTACTTTGCAATGCACTTGCCACCTTCTGAAGAAAGCTGGCTCCTCCTGGAACCTTAGGGTATTTGGACCCATGCTTTGGAATGGGGTGACCATCTGCATCAAGCTAACTTAAATTCAAATTTGTGTGCATAGGATAAGAATAATTGGGTTAAATAAAATTCACTTTTAATCTAAAATGTCATTCATTAGTTTGACCAACTTTCCTTACCACTGGCCACTTGGTCCTTGTCTTGTTTGACAGGGTTGTCAAACAAGGTTTGTTGTTTCCTTCTTTGAAGGAAAGAGTCAGTGTTTCTTCCATTCCAATGCATCCACTTGAGGAATTTTTAATAAAGTGGGCAATGAATGGGCAGCAGAAGAATTTACAGGCCTGCTAATCAAATGCTAAGTAATAAACCCTGGAAATTCTAAACTCGTTTGCATGAAGACCTTGCTTATTTTGTAACTATTATGTATTATCAAATGTATACTTAATTCTTTGAATGTGTTAGTATGTGTTCAAAGTACACCTTAATTTTATATATACATATATTTAAATTACATAAAATAAATAAGCCACTAAAAATTTTTAAACATGTTCTTATATTTCCTTTCAGTATTTTTATGTGCATGCATCTGTACTTGGTAATATTGCTGAATGCATGTTTGCATTGACAAAGCCTCTCCCCTTGCCCAAACTCTAGTCAGGATCCTCTAAGCCTCCTCTCAGCCTCAGCCTTCAGTGTTCATCCTAGTCTGGCCCACATCTCTCAGGTTTAGGAAGAAACTTTCAAAGAATCCCCCACTCTCAGTACTGATCACCTTTTATATCTGATCAAATTTGTTATCTCCCACCACCCTCCAGATGATTTCTGATCAGTCTGGCCTGCCTTCAGTAAGAATCCTGTTCGATCTGTTTAACCCAAATCCCCTTTGCCCCTGATGTTTCCTCTTAGTATCCCCAGTTGAGCCAATTTTTAACCATTAAAAAAATCTTGGAAAAATTAAGTTCAGATAGGTTCCAGAGTGCTTATGTTCATTTCCTGGCTTTCTGAAGACCTGGCATATCCTCTTTAAATTGCCTCAATACAAGAAAATACAAAATGGAAAGAAGTAGACATTAGAAATTGGAAAAATGGAGAAATACAGGAATGAAGATAAGTTTCTATTTCAAGTAATTAGGTAAATTGTAAGGTGTTTATATTTAACTTTTTCTCATTAGCTTTAGCCCCTTGAACCTTTGAGAACATGTTATTACTATATTTATCGAATGTCATATTTTTTATTTTAACATAGAATGGTATTTTCACTCAGATCTCTTGAAACATATATTTATAGTCAATAGTTAAATTTTATTTAATATCAATTGTTTCTTTTTATTAGTATTTTCTTAAAAAATAATATTGGCCCGGCGCAGTGGTTCACACCTGTAATCCCAGCACTTTGGGAGGCTAAGGTGGGCAGATCACTTGAGGTCGGGAGTTGGAGACCAGCCTGAGAAACTTGGAGACAACCTTTCTCTACTAAAAATACAAAAAGTAGTCGGGCGTGGTGGTGCTTGCCTGTAATCCCAGCTACTCAGGAGGCTTGAGGCAGGAGAATTGCTTGAACCTGGGAGGTAGAGGTTGCAGTGAGCCGAGATCGCACCACCGCACTCTAGCCTGGGTGACAGTGCGAGACTCCATCTCGAAAAAAAAAGAAAGAAAGAAAATGCCAGACATTTATTGAAGGGCTGGAATGGTATTGTGAAGTGTTCTGAGTCAGTTGGGCTCTGATTGATAAAGAGCTTGGCATGTTTGAAGGACAGCAAGGAAGCCAGAATAGCTGGAGCATAGCAGCAGGGAGACAAGTGCCACAAGATGAGTTGGGGAAAGGTTTGTCTTTTAAGTGCTCTGAGAAGCAATTGAAGATTTGAAATAGAATAGTGACTTGCTTGATCACATTTGTACTTTTGAAAAGTTCCTCTGGCTGCTGTGGGGAAAGGCTTGAGTAGATGCAGGGTGGGAGAAGCATAACCAGCAGTAGACTCTTGTGGCAGGTTAGGTGAGAGATGGTGGTGGGCACGACTGGGCTGCTAGTGGTGGAAGTGACAAGAAGTAGAAGGATCGGAGACAAAACTTGAAGATAAAAAGTCTTGAATTTGCTGATGATTTGCATTGACGAAGTGTTGGGGGAGAGGACTGAAGGAGCAGAGGAGAGTGACAAGGGACTGGATGCCATTTATAAGGATGGGGAAGACTGGGATGAAACCGGTTAAGGGAGAAATTTTAAACATGGCAAAATTAAGAGGGGTTTTATGTGAGAAAATGGAAATGCTAAGAAGGAAGTTGAAAATCCTGCTAACTTGGAGATCTTTGATTAAAACTAGAAATAAGAATGTGGGAAGCATCAAGTTCCAAGATGCCCTCATTGTAGATAACACCATTTAGGATCTAGGCTCAAGCCCTGGGAAACTCCAGGGCTTCGGAAGTCAAATAGAGGAAGAACACGTACAGGAGATGAAGAAAGATTAGCGAGGAAGTCAGTGAAATATCCACAGGTGGGCTGCTGCCAAATCCAGCAGAACAGTATGCCAGATGTTAGGAGCATGAGTAAAATGAGAAAAGAGAAATGGCCTTTGACAACACTTCCCTACTAATAGTAGGGAAGAAGACATAGGTACAGATTCAAGTTGATTTCAAATTATGAAAGTGAGATAATTGACCTGCAGTTGTTGCTGCTCAGTGAAATCAGCATAGTGATTACCTGAGCTAGGTTAGAGATTTGATGGGTAAGAAAGAACACCTGAGGGTAATCCTGGAGGGGAAGAAAATAAAGTGTTTGCTGGAGAGAATGAGTTGGATTGCTGGACTTCAATGTGTGTGGGTTGAGTTTGTGACTTAAAAATGAAACCAGTCTATTGCTTGTGTGGCTTTTCCAAAATACTGTTATTCCATTACCTATCTCTTACCCCAAGAGTAGTCACATTCTTATTTCTGGTTATTTTAATTCCTGGTATTTGTATGTGATTAATGAGATAGTACTTGTTAATTTGATGATATTCTAGAAACCTGGTAAGTACTATGTACCTTGTCTTAAGTTTTGGTTACTTGATTGGTAAAATTATGCATGCACCATTGAATTACCTAATTCAAAATATATTCTTTTATTGTTTGACATTTGTCTTGTTTTTCTTTAAAATGTTATCTTTGTGGAGTAAACATTTTTCTTTATGCTGTTTAGCATCTTCAGATTAGTTCAGGGTATTGCTGAATGTGGTTGTTTGGAAGTAAAATGCTTTAGTTTTAGTTATATAGATTTTAATAAGATAATACTTTCTATATAATTTATCAGGTACTTTAGGCATTTTAATTTGCAAATTTAGGACAATTTGCTTTAACGTTTCTTCACTTTTGTCCATTGGATGTAATTTCCATAAAGTATTCATTTCTCTAAGTAAAAACCGAAACCAAACCGACAACTAATGGTCACTGAAGAAAGAGTGATTAAATGCTAAGGTTACAATGGTATTTGCATTTGAATGTTACCAGCTCTCTACAGTGTAAAGTTTATGCATTTATCGATTGCTTATGTTTCTCATTGCATTCTTTGGCCTACTGGTTTTGGTTGTTTATAGCTATAGAATATAGAATTCCTTATGGTTATCCATTTCTCCTTTTAAGTAGAGTGATAGTTGTTAGAAGAAAAATAACCCCCCAATACTTTCTTCTAGTGTTAATTCTTAAAGTGTGATTGACTTTTATTTACTTTTTGGTGCAGTAATTGCAGTTCATGAGTCAATGTTGATATCATATAAACCTTAATTTTTAAAGTTTCATTGTAGTGATGTCTCTGTAGCAGCAAACATTTAAGTTATTTAAGTTATACTTAAATGTTTAAATCACTGTTAGTGATTAGCTTATTTTGCCTTCCTTGAAGCAATTTGTACTAAATTTCCATACGTTTGCATTTGTTTTTGCTGTTCTAAAATTCCTTAGTTGCTGGCTTTGACCTTTTATGTTGCTGAGTTTTACACATCTATTTTCTCAACTGCCATATCCTAGGAGGCTTGGAGTGCCCAAAATACAGTGAGCCCACCTTCCTGGTCCCCAGACATTTCAGAAGGTCGGGAAATTTTTAAACCCAGGCAGCTTCCTGGCAGTGCCATTTGGAGCATCAAAGTGGTAAATAAAATTGCATTTACATTCATATATCATTTCTGTCTGATTTGTTTTGCCCTACTGGGTGTTAAGAATTAAATCTTTCTTTTCTAGATTGAGCTTCCAGAAACACTATTTAAATCTAAAAATTGTAATGTAAAGAAATAATATGCTTGCATTTAAAAATCAAGTATACATTTTTAATACCTCTTTTTATGGTTAATTCCTTTTGTTGTGATTACTACTGGTTTTATGAGGGAGAAGTCCTTGACATGTAGACCAAAAGGTAATTAAGGACCTTTTCATTCATGATATCATAAAATTTTGTTGCTTAGAAAAAAGCAGAAAAAACTCCATTAATTTATTATGTTCTCATGGAGAAGAAATACCAAAATTGTGGCAGATTTCATTGTCTGTTTAATACCTTAAAATGACAAGGCTTTTTCCCCCATGACATTGGTTGATGGCTCTGCCAGTCCTTGAAGTGAGTTAAGTAGTGTGATGCATTTTGAAGAGAAAAAAATTAATTTGAAAAAGTATTAACTCAAAAGTTAAAATACTTCATTGACTGGAGATGACAGTTTTTCTTCATATTCTATATTTAATATTCTGGAATATGGCTGTTTAATTCAGACTAATCAAGGATTTTAAGGAATTCTAGGTTATACTTTATTTTCTTTCATGACTGGAAGAACTATTTTTTTTAACCTCCCTACCTCCCCATGATATCATCCAAGATATTGAGGTATAAATATACCTCATTTGACAGTTTGATAATATAGACCACCAATTTGTACTTACTTTTTTTCTGGGTCAGCATTTCATGTTTGAGAAAATAAATTGAGAGACTACTGTAGTCTTGATTTTTAATCGCTGACTTAATTTTTCAAAAATCTTTTATACCAATTTAATAACAAAACAAACTCGGCCGGGCGCAGTGGCTCACGCCTGTAATCCCAGCACTTTGAGAGGCTGAGGGGGCAGATCACTGGAGGTCAGGAGTTCGAGGCCAACCTGGCCAACGTGGTGAAACCCCGTCTCTACTAAAAATACAAAGAGATTTAGCTGTGCATGGTGGCATGTGCCTGTAATCTCAGCTGCTGGGGAGGCTGAGGCAGGAGAATAGCTTGAACCCAGGACACGGAGGTTGCAGTGAGCCAAGATCACACCATTGCACTCCAGCCTGGGCAAAGAAGCGAGACTCCATCTCAAAAACAAACAAACAAACAAAAAACCCAAAAAACTAACCTGACCCCATCCATCTGTTGTGCAAAGAAGCTGATGCACTTCTCAAAAGGGATCTCAAGGAGAACAGGGTAAGAGAAGACAGGAGTGGCAGTTTGAAGCTGGGAGCTGGCTGTATTTATTACATCCAAAGGGAAAAAAGCCATTCCTCCCATTCCTTTTGTTCATGTGTTTCTATTTTATGCTTACAGTATCACCATCAATTTTTGACTTGGAAACCATTCTGCTAAATAGGGAATAAGTTCATTTCAAACTATGATAGGGACATCAGTTGAAGATATGACATATTATTTAACTTATGGTGAGGGAAACACCTAAGTATTTTCCTGAGCATCTGGATAATTTTAAATATACATAATTCATCTACTTAGGTAGGTGCCAGGTTTTTTCAAGGAGTAATTAATTAGTACAAACAAGGGTGAGGGGGCAGGGAACACCATACTCTGGTACTTAATGTCTGAAATTATCAGGGAATTTAACACATTTTCCAATAAGTTTATTTCTTGTGTAAGAAGTCAGATAAATTATTTCCATTTCAAGTATTTATTATTCAGATTATTTAAAGCAAAGCTTTCACAAAGCCTTTTGTCAGCTTTCCTGTAATCCTCAAATAATTTTTCCTGGCTGGACGCTTTGGCTTACTCCTGTAATCCTGGCACTTTGGGAGGCAGAAGCAGGAGGATCACTTAAGCCCAAGGGTTCTAGGCTGCAGTGAGCTGTGATCACACCACTGCACTCCAACCTGAGTGACGAAGAAAGTTCTTGTCTCAAAAATAAAAGTAATAACAATAATAATAAATTTTCCTCTAAATACAATGGTGAATGAGGTAGAAATGTTGAGTTCATAAGAGAACTGTTGAATAGTGAAGGAAACTGACTTAATTTTAATGACAGGAAGAATACTGTTACACACTAGCAAAAATGAACTTTCATGCTGATGTAGCAGTACAGAATATGCTTCCAACCCAGGGACGCTGGAGCCAGACTTGCTAGCTAAGCGACCTTGGACAAGTTACTTAACCCTTTTATTCCTCAGCACACTCATCTCAAATGAGGATAATAAAACCTACTATATGGGATTGTTGAGAGTAAAAAATACTTAGATTAGTACATAGTAAGTACTCAACAGATGTTAGCTATTACTGTAATCACCGCGAGACCAGTTAATGAGAGAGTTCTTCCTTATCCTTACTCTATATTGAATACAACTTGTTGCACTTCGAAATATCTGGATAAGGCTATAGTTGTTGTCGTCACCGAGAATGTAGGAGTGCGAAAGAGAAAAATCATGCAAAGGCTTGCTGATAGCGTTCACAGTGACAGCCCGAAAGTATGATTCTAAGGTTGTAAGCATTTTATATTTAGATTTTTAAGTTGTGGAGTATACTTTTAAAGATAAAAATAATAAGCCAGGTCTCTTAATACTTATCTAAAGAAGTGTTTGTATAACATTTAATAAAATGTTTTATCTCAGTGGCATTTGGATTTAAAAATTATTTTGGGCTGTCACAGAATGTTGACTTTTCCTAATCTATTACATAGGGCCGTGGGTCTGGATTTCCAGGAAAGCGGAGACCTCGAGGTGCAGGACTGTCGGGGCGAGGTGGCCGAGGCAGGTCAAAGCTGAAAAGTGGAATCGGAGCTGTTGTATTGCCTGGGGTGAGGCTTGCTTCATGTATATTTTCTCTAATCTAAACGTCAGTTAATGATGAAAATCTCATAGCAAGTTATTTTGAACTTAAGAGTCATATAAATAGGTCAAAATGTTTATTTTACTGTCCTACTTTGCTTTTTTTTTGAGCCTCTGGTTACGTTTTCTTGTATATTTACTTTCTCATCCTTTCTCTTTTCTTACCTTCCTCTTTGACTCCTTATCTTTCTATGCCAACCCTCTCTAAAAAGTCAGTATGTAATATAGTTGCTCTTTAATTTAAAAATTTTAAGATTGATATTTGCTTACTATCATGTTATGAGACTTTATTTATATGTGTATTACAAATATATTTGCTAACTACTAGCAAATATTTTATGTAATAACTGCTATTTATTAAAATCCTGTTTTTAAAATTCTGAAATGTCATTTTAAGTATAGGAGACAGGTGAAATTGTTCAAGTTTACTACTAAACCAGGAATAAGGAAGCTTAGATTCTCGTCCTTTTTTCAAAAAGAAAAATTTTCAAACCAGGCTTATTGAGGTATAGTTGATATAAGCTATATTTGACATGTACAATTCCATAAGCTTTGATATATACATATACACCCTTGAAAACGACACCACAATCATGATAGTGAATATATTCATCTCCCAACGTTTCTTCATGTCCCTCTGTAATTTTCTGCATTCCCCCTGCCATCCGTCCTTGTCCCCAAGATTAGTTTGCATTTTCTAGAGTTGTATATAGGTGGAATCATACAGAACTGTATGCTTTTTGGACTGATTTATTTCAGCACAATTATTTGGAGATTCATCTATGCTGTTGTACTTGTTAACAGTGTACTCCCCTTTCTTGCTGAGTATTAATAAAACTGTGGATGCACCACAGTTGTAGACCTGTGCACTTTTTTTCTTCTTCTTTTTTTTTTTTTCGGAGACAGGTTCTCTTTCTAATTCCTGGCTGGAGTGCAGTGGTGCGATCATAGCTAACTCCAGCTTTGACCTCCCACCTCTGTCTCCCAAGTAGCTGGGACCATAGCTGTGTGCCAACACACCCAACTACTTTTTAAAAATTTTTAATAGAGACAGCATCTCACTATGTTGTCCAGGCTGGTCTCGAACTTCTGAGCTCAAGCAATTTTCCCACCTTGGCTTCCCAAAATGCTGGGATTACAGGCGTGAGTCACCATGCCCCAGCCTGTAGTCTTACATTCTTGTAATGTCTTCATCTGGTTTTGGTATCAGCATAACTCCAGCTTCATAGAATGAATCAGAAAGTATATTCTCATCTTCAGTTTTCTGGAAAAGTTGTGTAGTAGTGGAAATGTATCTTCTTATATTATACATGAATTTATTAGTGAAAGCATCTTGGCCTGAAATTTTCTTTGTGGGGGGTTTTTGTTGTGTTTTCTTTTTTTTTTTCTTTCTTTTGAGATGGAGTTTCGCTCTTGTTGCCTAGGCTGGAGTGCAATGGCACAATCTCAGCTCATGCAACCACTGCCTCCCAGGTTCAAGTGATTCCCCTGCCTCAGCCCCCTGGTTCACCATGTTGGCCAGGCTGGTCTCGAACTCCTGACCTCAGGTGATCCACCTGCCTTGACCTCCCAAAGTGTTGGGATTAGAGGCGTGAGCCACCATGCCCAGGCTGGAGTGCAGTGGCGTGATCTCTGCTCACTACAGACTCCACCTCCCAGGTTCAAGCAATTCTCCTGCCTCAGCCTTCTGAGTAGCTGGGATTACTGGCATGCACCAACATGCCTAGCTAATTTTTGTGTTTTGGGTAGAGATGGGGTTTCGCCATGTTGGCCAGGCTGGTCTCGAACTCCTGACCTCAGGTGATCCATCTCCCAAAGTGCTGGGATTACTGGATGAGCCACCGGTGCCCAGCCTGTGGGACAGTTTTTAACAACAAATTGTATTTCTTTAATAGGTACCTATTTAGGTTATCTGTCTCTCCTTGCATAAATTTGCACCTTTCAAGAAATTTGTTCATTTTGTCCATCTTGACAAATTAAAGGAATGGAGTTGATCATAATGTTTCTTATTATTTTAATACCTGTAGAATCTGTAGTGATTTCACCTCCCTCATTCTTGATACTAATAATTTGTATCTTGTCTTATTTTTTTCCTGATCAGTCTGGCTAGAGATTTATCAGTCTTATTGATCTTCTTGAGTCAGCCTTTGTTTTCATGGACTTTTCTCTGTTTTCTTTCCTCTTTCTGTTTTATTGATTTATATTCTCATCTTTATTTTTTCCTATCTTCTCACTTTGAGTTTAATTTGATCTTCTTTTTTTGTTTACTCTTACGTGTCCCTGCTTGGAAGGGACACTTGTGAAGTTTAGGTCAGAGCTTTCTATTCTCCTTGGCTTATATCTGTGGTCTAGGAAAATGAAATTTCTATCACCTTCTGGATAAATCACACTATTATCTATGCAGGCAACAATAGCACGTATTTTCTCAAAGATTACCTTTGCCCTCAAGTTAGGTTTTATTTTTCTAGCAGTCTAAAGGTCATGAAATAAATTATAAAATAAAAACAGTGGGTCTTCAAGCTAGATGATACTGTTTTCTTTCTTGCGTGGACAATTATTTTAAAATATTTTGGTTTTTCTGCACTTATTATTTAAATATGACTCCCCACCCCCACTTGAATCTAGGGACATTGCAGTTTTCTACTGCAGACTTTGTTTCTGGTTTATACTGGGAATATATTGTTTATCATTTTCAGTGAAAGCATCCACTGGTTAAATTTCCTTTTAAAAATAATAATGGATCTTTACAATTTCTTTGAGCTGCTCAGTGTGTATAATGTGTTGAATTTTCTGTTAGTAGTTGGGAGGTAGAAATAGATACTTTATCTCTATTTTAGCCATTTCCCTAATTATATATCTCAATAGTCTTGTCAATGCATCATTAGTCCTATGACTGAATTAATGATTACTTTTAGTAGTCACTTAATTTCTTACTGATGATGATGATTCTACTTCTGTGAATCATCTTGGATGATTCTCTAAAATCTTAGAAAGCTAATTTTGTTAATACTATGCATATAACACATCAATACATTTTCTCTATTAAAAAAATTAAAGCGCTATAGGTAGATCAGAATTTACCATTACTAACTCCTCAGTCCTCCTTATTTCCCTGTTACCAGTTTGGTATATTTATATATTAGGTTGATCCATATGAAATTGCCAATATTATTTCTGAACTGATGAAAAGCAGCAATTTCTTATGATTCAACCTGTTATATGTGCCCATAGACTACATGTAATGACTTTGCAGGTTTTTATATTATAGTGCTATACCTCAAATACTGTTCTGCAATTTATTTTTTCACTCAACAACGTCTTTTGTAATTTCTTTCATGGCAGTCTATACAAGTTTCTACCTCCCTACTTTTAAAATGTTGCATAATTTTCTAATGTTTGGATTTGTCATGGCTTTACTTACTCCCTAATGATGAATATTGGCATTATTAACACTTGTAGTCATTAGGGTTCATATGACTATAAATTGCTCTTATAAAGCATTAGTACTATCCATTAAAACTGCTTTTAGGCTGGACACGGTGGCTCATGCCTGTAATCCCAGCACTTTGGGAGGCTGAGGTGGGTGGATCATGAGGTCTTGAGATCAAGACCGTCCTGGCTAACATGGTGAAACCCCATCTCTACTAAAAATACAAAAAATTAGCCGGGCATGGTGGCAGGCACCTGTAGTCCCAGCTACTCGGGAGGCTGAGGCAGGAGAATGCCGTGAACCTGGGAGACAGAGCTTGCAGTGAGCTGAGATTGTGCCACTGCACTCCAGCCTGGGTGACATAGCAAGACTCCATCTCAAAAACAAACAAACAAAAAAACAAAAAAAACTGCTTTTAAATGTATTTGTATTGAAAAATACTGAGATGTAGTCCTTCTATTTAGTTAACCAACCAACCTTCCTTCCTTCCTTTTTTTTTTTTTTTTTTGGAGACACGGTCTCACTCTGTCACCCAGGCTGGAGTGCAGTGGCATAATCTTGGCTCACTGTAACCTCTGCCTCCTGGGTTCAAGTGATTCTCCTGCCTCAGCCTCCTGAGTAGCTGAGACTACAGGCATGTGCCACCATGCTCGGCTGTTTTTTGTATTTTTGGTAGAGACAGTATTTCACCATGTTGCCCAGGCTGGTCTCCAACTCCTGAGCTCAAACAATCCACCCACTTTAGCCTCCCACAGTGCTAAGATTATAGGCATGAGTCACCACACCCAGCTGGTTAATCTTCTTTCAGTTGTTCCTCAAGAAAAGTAATTCAGTTGTTTTATGTTTTGACCTTGAACATAACCTGTTGTGTTTCAACTCTGTCTTTCCAGGCTTAGGTTATAAGCTTTTTAAAGAAACAGGATTGTATTTTATGATTTTGGCAGTGCCCTCCTTGTCTTCTTTCTACAACTTCTAGTTCAGAGCTTTATTTTGTTTCATAATCACTCTAGAAATTATTAACAAACCAGTGGGTACTTAGTTGATTTAGTCAAATAGAACTAAGTCCAGACTGAACAATATTGGTTGATAATCATTTGGCTGATACTGAAATTTGGATGTTATTAAAAATAATATTCTAAAGCGGTGCTAATAGAAATATAATGAGAACCACATATGCAATTTAAAACTTCCTAGTAGCCACATTGAAAAGTTACAGTGAGCTGGGTGCAGTGGATCATTTGAGGTCAGGAGTTAAGAGACCAGCCTGACCAATATGGTGAAACCCCGTCTCTACTAAAAATACAGAAATTAGCTGGGCATGGTGGTGGACAACTGTAATGCCAGCTACTTGGGAGGCTGAGGCAGGGAGAACAGCTTGAACCAGGAGGCAGAGGTTGCAACGAGCCGAGATCGCGCCATTACACTCCAGCCTGGGCAACAAGAGTGAAACTCATCTCGAAACAAAATAAAGGTTATAGTGAACAGGCGAAATTAATTTTAATGCCTTCCATTTTGACCGATATATCTAAAATATTACCATTTCAACATGTAATATGTAATTATGTGCTGTATTTTATGTTTGCAGGACATCTCAGTTCAGACTAACTACATTGCAGATCCCAAGTGTGTGTCATTAAAATAGTGATAGATTTGTGTGTGTACATACTTATATTATCATTTATAGTTTCTTGATTAGAATTCTGCATAATCAAGTCTTTCTAAGACAGGTTTATTATATTTTCTCATTACTTCTTGGTCTAAAGGAATTCTACCTCTAAAGAGAGAATGAGTTGAATAATAAAATGTCATGACTCCATTTTACTGTAGTATCTTAGCATTAATATTTGGAATTGTTATTCTAGACCTTAGCAAAAATATATGTTTTGATTATGAATTTTCTGAAGCTTTCCAGTTAAGTGTAAAACAAGTGAAAAATATAACTTTGTATTTTGTGTATTTTGATTTTTATAGGTGTCTACTGCAGATATTTCATCAAATAAGGATGATGAAGAAAACTCTATGCACACTACGGTTGTGTTGTTTTCCAGCAGTGACAAATTCACTTTGAATCAGGTTTGAACTTGACAATTTACTGTCTTCCTCATTGAATTCCTCCTTGTATATTTCTGCTTTATCTCATATACACAGAAGTGATCCAATATTTAGCTATAGAGCTGTATTAGTTAAGAAGGTATTTTTAAAGTAAAATTTGTAGGTTTTTAGCTTAGTCTCCATTTAAAATATGTTCTGTTTTCTTAACTTCAGGATATGTCTGTAGTTTGTGGCAGTTTTGGCCAAGGAGCAGAAGGAAGATTACTTGCCTGTTCTCAGTGTGGTCAGTGTTATCATCCATACTGTGTCACTATTAAGGTAAACATCCTTAAATTGAGTTAACAAATATGTATTGAATTTTTATTTGGTTTTAGTAGTAACATGAGCTCCCAGTTCTCACAATTAAGTATTATGATTATTAAACATATGTGACAGTATTTAAGTACTTTAAATACTGCTTTTAAGGGTTTGCTATCTGAAGAAATTTGCTTCTCTATAAATCTTATATTGTACTAATATCCTGCTTTTGTCTTGAAAAAGTAAAACATAAAAATATATGCATTTAATTTAAAAGACAATTTATACTATTCACAAAGATTTTAGGTTTAGCTGATTCATTTTGTCTGTTGATTTATAAAGCTGAGAACTGGAGTATTTAGTAAAAAATTATTAGCCCATTCTGTTCTTTCCCACATTCTCTCTCCTCTGTGCTCACTCATACACAAAATGACATTTTCTCCTTATAGCCAAAAGAAACAAAACAAGTGTCATATTTAATGCAATTGGTAATAATCGAGAGTCAGCACTGCTCACTTTCAAGCATTTCAGGATAGAGGCTTTCTGGGGAACCTTTTAAGTGGTATCGTGTGCTTGGTTTCAAATATGGACAGGTCTCAATACTTCACTAGTTGTATCTAAGGTTCTTGGTTTTTTCTTTTTAAGAACTCAGTCTTAATAAAACTTACATATTTGAGTAAAGTGTCATGGCCACTGGAAGCAAGCATGGAGGTATAGCTGTACAGCAGAGGTCTTAAACTGTATACTCCACAAGGAAATCTTTTCTAGTATTGCCATACCTTGTAATATAAATACTAACCTCAGTTTCAATAATAGGTTGTGAATCATGAGTGATTTTTATACCATTCTCCCTGCCCTTCAGACATCACTGTGTTATATCATTGTCAGTAAAATGTCAGTATAGTAAGCCAATCAACATTATCTCCTTCAGAATTCTTTGTTGATAACTACAGTAGTATTTATTTTATAGGGTAATACAGGTTTTTGTGAATTTAGGAATCAAAATGAAAGATTGTAATTAATACTATCCAAAATAGAAGACTAGTACGGTTAATTTATGTAGTTTTTAAAAATTAGTTGCTCATGGTATGTGACTGAAAAACACAGAGTATATAAAGCCAATTAAAAATGAAGTTATATATGCATAAAACATGTTTCTTTTCTTCTTTGTGCTTTATATTCTGTATAAAAGTAGCTGCTATCATTAGATTTTGTTTTTTAGAATACTTAATGTTTTGGACCTAAGGAAATTGAATAAGATCCCTTTCAAGATAGTAATATATTTCTTTTAACCCATCCAACAATTACCGAATTCCCATTTTACAGATGAGTACGACTTACATAAGTTAAGTTTGGACAATTAGTGCACTATCAGACACCTAGTTATTCCTGTTTTTAAAAATTATGTGTGGTTCCTTTTACACAACACTGTTTTGGACAGTATAGAATACTGCAGTCTCATTGAGAAATACAGCAGTATCTAGAAATATACTAGGGATATGTGAATTGGCTCAGCTTGCATTTTTATTGCAGGAGGCAATTGTTTGTGGATAAGCTTGATACCTTTGAAGCTTCTTTTTAAGCTTGCTGGGGCAAGTCTAGAAAGCCTTCACTCTAAGGTGGATATTTTCAAACTTTATGGTTTTAGAACCTTAACACTCTTTAAAATTACTGGGGATGCCGTAGTTTTTGTTCATGAGGATTTTAACTATGGACTATTCAGCATTTTAGAAATTAAAACTAGGAACATTTTGTAACACAAGACTACAGAAGCACAACCTGTACAATGTCAGTGTAATATTATGATACAACATGTAGCTTCTATAAACACCACTGTATAATTGTGAATAAAGTGAAAAAAGGCAAATTAAATCTTAGTATTATTTAAACTTGTTTTAACTTTACAGACCCACTGGGGTTCCCTAGTCCACGTTTTGGTAGCTGCAGTCCTAGCATTAGTTTAACCCTATACTTAAGTTTCTGGGATCACTACTGAATTCTACCCCCTGTTCACCAGTGTCTTTGTACTCTGACTGGTTGTGCTTCACTTGTCTTTGAGCCTTTTGCAAGCTCTGGTAATTGTGCAGCTTACAAATTCCCAGTAGATGTACTTTCCCCTGGTTGTGGGTCTTTGGGCTTCTAGAAGTACGGCTTGGTGTTCCACCAAAGACTTCAGGGGATCCTTTGTAGATTTCTGGAGCTCTTAGTCCTTATTGCTTCTTCATTTTGAGTACTGTGTCCTGCAAATTCCACTGCCTCACCTTCCCTAACCTCAGCGAGGCCATTGATTGTACTCTGCTGAGGTTCTCCCTCCCTGGGCAGCGTTCTGGAAAATGTTTCTAGGCAGAATATCATAGGACTCCCTGAGTGTTTCCTTCCTCTCAGAGACCACTGTCTCCTTTACTATGTGTTGTCCAATATCTGAAAACAGTTGTTTCATACACTTTGTCCAATTTTCTACTATCTTATGGGAGAACAGGCTGGTCCCATCTACTCCATTATTGTTGAAGCATGTATCTGTATTAGATTATAAAACATATCTGTAACAACTTTGGACATGGTACCATGGATGGAATCCTGGATGACATCTTATTTGAAAAAACTTTTAAAACTAAGGCTAAACTGGTTCAACAGAAGAAAAAAATGATAGTACAACCCCAGTACCTAAGTTAAAAGGAAATTTCAAAGAGGGAGAAATTGTTGAAGTGTTGAAGTACTAGAAGTCAAGAAACACAAACACTAATGTTTCCATTAGATTTGAGAATAAGAAGGTCTTGACAAGCCTGGCTTAAGCAGTTATGAGTGGATGTGGGTGTAGAGACCAGACTGTAGTGTTTTGAAGAGTGAATATAAGCGGAGAAACTTGAGAGTTTGGTTGTAAAAGGGACCACAGGTATCTGTGAAGAAAACTTAATAGGAATGAAGATAAATATTTTAAAAATTCTGCCACTAAACACCTCAGATCTGTCTGCCACTTTGTCTTCAGGTCATTGTTTAAGCCAGGGTCAGGCAGACTGGCCCATAGACTAAATCTGGCCCATTTCCTGTGTTTGCAAATAAACTTTTATTGAAATATGGCCATGTTCTTTTGTTTACATATATTTGTAGCGGTTTTTGCATTACACTGGCAGAGTTTTTATAAAGTTGCAACAGATCATATGGCCCTCAAAACTTTGTGTTTACTCTCTGGCCCTTTATTGGAAATGTTTGCTGGCTACTGCTCTAAGCCACCCTGATCTTACCCCAGGCCATTTCCTTCATTTGGGCAAATAACATACTAACTTGGTAATCTAAGACAAATTCTTAAAAATCAATAAGCTAATCAAAATAATAAATATACATGTTTAAAGATCAAATGACATTAAAAGCCTTGTAACGGGCCGGGTGTGGTGCCTCACACCTGTCATCCCAGCACTTTGGGAGGCCGAGGTGGGTGGATCACTTGAGGGCAGGAGTTCAAGCCAGCCTGGCCAACACAGTAAAACCCCATCTCTAGTAAAAATACAAAAATTAGCCGAGTGTGGTGGCTCATTCCTCTAGTCCTAGCTACTCAGGAGGCTGAGCCAGGAGAATTATTTGAACATGGGAGCCGGAGGTTGCAGTGAGCTGAGATCACACCACTGCACTCCAGCCCAGGCAACAGAGCAAGACTCCATCTCAAAAAAAAAAAAAAAAAAGGCCTTGTAATGAACAACCAACTCTTGTCTTACTCTACCTCCACATCTGAGGCAATCACTTTTAATCTTTTCAGGTGTTTTTTCTTGTGGTTAATGTTACAGCTCTAAATAATCAACTGGTTTACTGCTTTATCAATGCTAGATTTTGTTGACTTTCTGCTATGAATAAATAAATTCTGATTTAGGTCTTAAAATACACCCCCTTCCTTCTCCCAATATAGTTGTATTACTATGTTTAGTTCAATTAATAAGGTGTTGGTTATGACTCAGTAAATGTTCACTGCAGATCTAAACAGTATACTATGAGTTTCTGTTGTCTTTCATGGAGTTTTTAATAACAAGAAAGTAATAGTGACTCTCCATTCGTTCTTTGTTTTTGCCTACTATAGAACTATCATATAAGATTATTTTTTAAAGTACTGTTTTTTTCTGGGAGAAGTCCTACCCTCCTTCTAGACATTCCCTTCTCCTGCTCGGATATGTGCCAGTGGCTTCTGGGTGTGTTGTTCTCATCCTTAAACTTCCCTGGCCTGATGTTCTTTGTTGGATCTGTTGATTTATAGATCCCAAGTCTTCCTTTTCTTTGTAATACATCCTCATTCTGTTCCGCATATCTCTAAGTAACTTTATTAGAAGGAGAATGAAGGAGCTGAATTTTGAGTCTTCCTGTGTCTACAACGTATTCTCTCTTCACACATAGTTGCTTGTGTAGCTAGGTTGAGAATTGTACTTTGAAAAGTATTTTCCTGTAGAATTGGAAACTTATACTCTTCTAGCATCTGGAGTTGGGAAGTTTTGTGCCATTCTGATGGGTGTTCCTTTGAATTTAACTCTTTTATTTTCTTCTCTGGTAGCTTTTAGGCTTTCATGTACCTCATGATCTGAATTTTTATTCCGTACCCTCATTACTTGCTGTTTCATTATAATGTGGGCACTTGATTGGTTCTGTCTGACGATCCTAGTCTTTTGAGATGTTAAAGAAGTTCCGCAATCTTAATATTACATGGTGTGGTTTCCTTCAGGAGTTTGTTAGGGATTTGGAGATTCCCAAATATTCTGCTAACTTATACCCTTGAGAGAGGGGAGAATAAACAGAGGAGTGAATGTGAACTTCAGAATTCCTAGCTTCATAGTCTAAATAGAAATCCTCTAAGATCATAAAATGTCCCTAAGAACTCATGCTTTACATTAATTTTTTTGGTATTTTTTCTATTGATTCTAAGCATGGAAATGTAGATGGAGACTTTGTTGATGTATTTTCAAATTATGTATCAATAATAGTGAAGCTTACTTGATTTCTTTAAAATCTGGTCACTATATCTATAAATATAGTGGACATTAAATGTACAGCATAAGGTAATTATGTGGACTTTAAAAAGGCATTAAAATATGTGCCATTTTCTATTATTCTGTTCAGTAGGCTCCTAAAAGCGTGTATGAACATGCCCAACCCAGTAATGGGCCTCCGTAGGTGCTCAATAAATGTTAGTTGATTGCCCCTTTCTGCTTCTAGGTACATAAGCACCATATTAATTTATATAGTATATTTGATTATGTTAGGTTAATGCATAAATCACATGGATTGGTTGTTTCTTTCACAGATCACTAAAGTGGTTCTTAGCAAAGGTTGGAGGTGTCTTGAGTGCACTGTGTGTGAGGCCTGTGGGAAGGCAACTGACCCAGGAAGACTCCTGCTGTGTGATGATTGTGACATAAGTTATCATACCTAGTGCCTAGACCCTCCATTGCAGGCAGTTCCCAAACGAGGCTGGAAGTGCAAATGGTTCTCTAGGGTTTGTTTGCCTTGTCAGTCTTTCAAGTTCAGAGCTTTCTCATACCACTTTAGTTTTTAAAAATTAGCCATACCTATTTAATTGAATAATACACATATTCTATGATAGATACCACTAATCAGAAAAATTTTCACATACACATTAAATCATTTGCCCCATTATGTTCGTATGTAGCTTCCTGAATTACAGTAACTGAATAACTAAGAAAATAAAATTGAGACTTTTCGGGGGGATTTGGATTTCAGGTGTGTTTGGTGCAGACACTGTGGAGCAACATCTGCAGCTCTAAGATGTGAATGGCAGAACAATTACACACAGTGCGCTCCCTGTGCAAGCTTATCTTCCTGTCCAGTCTGCTATTGAAACTATAGAGAAAGATCTTATTCTGCAATGTAGACAATGTGATAGGTATTGTGCTATTTTTTCATCTTTTTAAAGCTTTTCTCTTTGAAATGTAGCAAAAAAAACTGGAAAATAGCTTTTCCTTAATCACAAGTTTTAGGTATGGAACTTTTTGCCTTGTAGATTTTTAGTCACCTAGGAACTTACAGAATTGATTTCCTGTTTTGAATTCTCAACTCCAGACTAAAGTTTTGTTTTGTTTTGTTTTTAAATTTAGAGACAGAGTCTTGCTCTGTCGCCAGGCTGGAGTGCAGGGGCGCTATCTTGGCTCACTGCAAACTCCACCTCCGCCTCCTGGGTTCAAGCGATTCTCCTGCCTCAGCTTCCGGAGTAGCTGGGACTACAGGTGCATGCCACCACGCCCAGCTAATTTTTGTATTTTTAGTAGAGACGGTTTCACCATGTTGGCCAGGATGGTCTCCATCTTTTGACCTTGTGATCCGCCCACCTCAGCCTCCCAAAGTTTTATGATTATAGGCATGAGCCACTGTGTCCACCCAAGACTAAAGATTTTTAATTTAGGCCTTTTTGAGGGTTTAGGAATCCCTTGAAATTAGATGGAGAATTATTGCCTTCATCTATGCCGTTTCTTATGAAGGGTTTCTGAATCTTTTAATAGATTATAAAAAATATCTAACACTTTCTGTTCTCCTTAAACCACTTTCTCTTAAAGCTCTAGATACTAGATATCTAGGTATTAGATAGCACCTTCTGCCCTCCCTACATAATTATGTGGAATTTCAAAATCAAGAATGTTTCTTTGCTTTCATTGGTATATTGTTGTACTCTTCAGAAGTTAAGCAGTGAACATATATTGATAGTATTATTTTATCAGTAGTACAGTATTCTTGGGACTCTGGCTACTAATTATCTGTTCCATTGCAAGACAACTTTTTACTTTATTTCCCAATTACCATTCAACATCGCTTTCCATGAGATATGTCTACTTCAAGTTAGATGCATTGCCTGGAGCCCATATATGCTAGCACTGCCATTTGCAGTTTTCTGAATACCTTTGTGTTTGCCCTAACTAGCTTCCTTGCTGTCTTTGAAATATTTAATATATGATTATAAAATAATTAGCTTCCTTATGTAATGTGCTTTGCTTCCTCTCTAATAGTTGTTCTCATTCCTTTTTATTTCCTCCTTAGCTCTATGAAAGTTTTTCTGTTAATAGGGATAGTTAGGAGAAAAGGGCAAGGTAGGAGGAGCATGTGAGGCTTAGGACTTTTAAGTTTGAAGACTCAGTGTTACAGGTTTAAAAGGTAGCAGTTCTCAGTATATTCCATTTTTTTTAAAAAATGTACAAATATGGTCTTTTTAGATGGATGCATGCAGTTCGTCAGAACTTAAATACTGAGGAAGAAGTGGAAAATGTAGCAGACATTGGTTTTGATTGTAACATGTGCAGACCCTATATGCCTGCGTCTAATGGTAAGAGAATAATTTAAACTGTGAGTCTGCACTCCTGTACCACTCATTTGCACCTTACTGTCCATAACCAATGAATTAGCTTAGCTCTACTCTATTTTATCTTTGTGAAACTTACTTTGACAAGTATTTTATGAAAAATATTATTGTTGGTTATACATGACTTATCACAACTTGTTATAAAACAATTTACATGAAACAATAAAAAGCACATACTTTAGATGTAAACTATAATTTTGCTTCCAAGGAACATGATCTTGTAGTTGTTGACAATATGTCAAAATCCAGTGTGTTGATTCTTTCTTAGCCAGGTTTTCCTCCATGACTTGAGTATTTCCTTCATCACTTCTTGTTTTGTTGTTGCTTTAAAAAGTGCTTTTAACTTTAGTGCTCAAACATTTATTTTAATAAAATGAGTATAGAAACAGAAAATTTAATCATATATAAGTATGTAAATACACTTTACCTTTTCTGAAAAGAATTACCTGGATTTTTTTTTTTTTCATTTCAGTGCCTTCCTCAGACTGCTGTGGATCTTCACCTGTAGCACAAATTGTCACAAAAGTAAAAGAGCTAGGTAAAATTTGAAATGCTTTACTTAATTTAATTAATTTACTTTGCTTAATGTTTACATAATTGGCTTACCACTTGTAAAATCTGCTTCAATCATATGGGTGTTCTATCCAAATTCCATAATGTTGGTAATCATTTCCACAATGATATATAAAATGTCATCCAGCTTTACTGGGGCAGTATTCCTATAAATTTCAGCAAGTTGGCAACAAAAATAACAGCTCTTAGAATAACCATTAATGCCATACTTACTTTGGTTTCATTGATATATTACTGTGCTTAATTATCAGTTAGCAGAAAATACGGCCTAGTTAGCAAGCAGATTTCTTTTAGAATTAATTCAATCTCTTAATTTTTTAAAATAATTAATAAGCCTAGTATGGTGATTAATATGATATTCTTATTAAACAGTCATTCTTTTGAATACTTGTATTTAATAGCACCTGATACAAAAACATTTGGATAGTACAGGAATTGTTCTAAGGAACAACAGTTTTGTACATTTAAAATTAAATCTGCAGGATTTGTACTTATTTATTACTTCTCCCTATTAGTAATTATGTTGATACTCTGATTTTTCCAGATGAGCTTCTGGAGTATTCTCTCTTTTCTTGTGTAAATAGATCCCTGCCTTTTGATCTTTTCCAGGAAAAAGCTCATAGTGGATTAGCTGAGCATTGCATTTCTTTGCAGTGCTTCTAACTCTTTTTATTGGGACATGAAAATAGAAATGCCAGGAAGACTTTTTTGAGACGGAGTCTCGCCCTGTCACCCAGGCTGGAGTGCAGTGGCATGATCTCGGCTCACTGCAACCTCCACCTCCCGGGTTCAAGCGATTCTCCTGCCTCAGCCTCCCGCATAGCTGGGATTACAGGTGCCCGCCAACACGCCCGGCTAATTTTTTGTATTTTTAGAAGAGACAGGGTTTCACTGTGTTAGCCAGGATGGTCTCGATCTCCTGACCTCGTGATCTGCCTGCCGCCTCGGTCTCCCAGAGTGCTGGGATTACAGGCATGAGCCCCCGCACCCGGTCCAGGAAGACCATTTTTTTTAAAACATGTAACATTTCTGCCTATAATCCAAGGAAGTTTGACCTATTTTTCCTTGTTTTTATTGGGTTTCATGAAGTTAATTATTCATGCATTTCATAGATACGTAATTGCTTTCTAGAACTACAGTCACATTCCCTTGACATGGGTATCAGTAATCAGTAATCAGTAATCAGTCAAATTTAAAATGAAAGTTTAGATTTGTATTCTTGGGATTTTGTAATTTTAGACCCACCCAAGACTTATACCCAGGATGGTGTGTGTTTGACTGAATCAGGGATGACTCAGTTACAGAGCCTCACAGTTGCAGTTCCAAGAAGAAAACTGTCAAAACCAAAACTGAAATTGAAGATTATAAATCAGAATAGCGTGGCCATCCTTCAGACCCCTCCAGACATCCAATCAGAACATTCAAGGGATGGTGATATGGATGATAGTCGAGGTAATACTAATTTATTTTCCATGAAATATGTGTGCAAGAACTACAGCATATAAAGTAACTTTTGAAATATGTGTATGATTTACCAAAGGGTAAATCACACTGACTTAGATAACCCCGATGTGACCCTTGCCATCTCCAAATGAGTGATCTTCTTAGACCTTGCCTTTTCAGGTTCTCTTCCTTTCACACGTTTTAGAACAGACCTACCTTACAGAAATCTCAAGGGGCACCATATCTTTGAAGATCACAGGTGGGGAAATACAGAGGGCTTGACTTTAGTTTGCTAGATAACGACACAAACCTTCTCAGATACTGTGAGCTTGGATAATACCATGTTTAAGTGAAGGTAGTTGATGCATACATTCTAGAAATGGAAAAGCTGTCATTTAATATTACTTCAGGTATAACTTCATATTCACCAGTGTGCATCATAAAGTATTGGTTTATAAACATTTTCTTAATCAAAGTAAATATAAGGTTTTTCTAGCTGAATTTTTTTTTTTTTTTTTTTTTGGTTGGGAGGCAGGGTCTTGCTCTGTTGCCCAGGTTAGAGTGCAGTGGCATGATCTTGGCTTACTACAACCTCTGCCTACTGGGTTCATGCGACCCTCCTACCTCAGCCTCCTGAGTAGCTGGGACCATGGATGCGGGCCACCACGCCTGGCTAATTTTTGTATTTTTTTGTAGAGATGGGGTTTTGCCATTTTGCCAAGACTGGTCTTGAACTCCTGGGCTCAAGCCATCTGCTCTGCTCAGCCTGCTGAATTCTTGAGATAGCAAAATGTTTTAATAGTAACCTAAAATCCAATATGAATTAAAGAGGATTACTGTAGGTTTCCTCATTTTTGGAGTGGTTATTTATTTTCAACTGATTCAGAATTGAAGCGATAATTATTTCTGTTCCATTACATTTTATTTCATAGTTTTTTTGTTTTGTTTTGTTTTTTCTTAAGGGGCAGTGTCTTGTTACATTGCCCAGGCTGGTTTCCAACTCCTGGGCTCAAGTGATCCTCCTGCCTCAGCCTCTCAAGTAGCAGGTACTATAGGCATGTGCCACTGCAGCCGGCTTTGAGACAATAGAATTTATTGAATACCTACTGTATGTCAGATGTCGGAAATCATATCAGTGTACAAAACAGGTAGAATTCTCTGCATAGAGTTTATATTTTAATGTTAGGTAACTCAACTCTTAAAAAAAAATGAGTTAATTATAATGTGTTTGACAAGTCCCATGGTAAAAATTAAGTTTGATAAAGAGGAATTGCCTGGCCAGGCACAGTGGCTTATGCCTGTAATCTCAGCACTTTGGGAGGCCAAGGTAGGTAGATCACTTGAGGTCAGGAGTTCGAGACCAGACTGGCCAACATGGTGAAACCCGTTCTCTGCTAAAAATACAAAAATTAGCCAGGCTCAGTGGCATGCACCTGTAATCACAGCTACTTGGGAGGCCAAGGCAGGAGAATTGCTTGAACCTGGGAGGCGGAGGTTACAGTGAGCCGAGATTGCACCACTGCACTCCAGCGTGGATAACAGAGCAAGACTCCGTCTCCAAAAAAAAAAAAAAAAAAAAAAGGAATTGGAAGTACAGACAGGTGTTTAGGGTCCATATGAACAGAAAGCAGTATTTGAGCACAGATTTTAAAGAGGTGAGTGAGTGAGCCACTTGATTACCTGAGAGAAGAGCATCCCAGACAGTGAGGAAGCCAGTGTAAAGGCTCTGGGTGAGAGTGTGCTGAGCATGTTTGAAGAGTGTTGTGGAGACCAACAGAGTGAACAGAGGGGACAGTCAGAAGGTGAGAAGATTAGAGATGTGAGGACAAGAAGGACAGCTCAGTATATCTCACACAACCATAAGGTGATGTGTCAGTAGTTTGTGCTTAATAGCAATGGAATAGGAGGCCATTGAATGTTCCTGAAAAGAAGAACACCATGATCTTATTTATATTTTAAGAGGAACACTCTCCTATGATATAAGTAGATGATTAGGTGCAAGAGTTATGACAGGTAGATCAGTGAGAAACAATGGTCCAGGTGAGAGGTAATTGTGGCTTTGAAAAGGTATGTCTTTTGTGGCCGGGCTCGGTGGCTCATGCCTGTAATCCCAGCACTTTGGGAGGCCAAGGTGGGTGGATCACCTGAGGTCAGGAGATCAAGACCATCCTGGCCAACATGGTGAAACCTTGTCTTTACTAAAAATACAAAAATTAGCTGGGCGTGGTGGCAGGCACCTGTAATCCCAGCTATTTGGGAGGCAGAGGCAGAGGATTGCTTGAACCCAGGAGGCAGAGGTTGCAGTGAGCCAAGATCGAGCCACTGCACTCCAGCCTGGTGACAGAGTGAGACTCCATCTCAAAAAATAAATAAATACATGAAAAGATATGTCTTTTGTATGTTCTTGATAATTTTTGTTTTTTAGTGTGTTTTGGGTCTATGTTGCTGGGAGAAACACTCTCTGATGCTTGTATGTAACTGATTTTCAGATACAGTTGAACAGGTAATTTGATTTGGGGGCTTGGAGTTTGCAAAGAAGTAGTCCATATACTTGGAGGAATTGATCAGATCAGCATTAACAAGAATTTCCATTTCTGAGGATGTTAAAAAATGTCTGAAAAAGGTTTCCATAGTCTCTTAAATTTGGGAAGTGCTCCATTTCACAAAATATGAAAGGTTTCTTGATAATAGTACACATTGTTTCCCAAATTATGTGATTATAATACCTTTTTAAAACAACACAGAAGACCTTGGAAGGTTTTCCTTGTGACTTACCACTTGTAAACACTGAGAAATGGTGATATGTTTCAATTTCAAATTTTCTCATTGACTCGTATCAGGGTAAAAGAAAATCAGTTGAAAAATTGCCCTTGCTTTTTTAAAATTTACGTGATAAAATAGCCCATCTGAGTTTACTGAATTTGTCCTTATTTTTATTGAATATGAAAAAAGATTGTTAGTGTGTTGGATGTTAAATGCTACGACAATTTTAGAATGTAAGGAATTGAATATACAGTATTTTCATGACTAGTCCCTCATGTTCATTTACATGCCAGGATCTCACATCCTTTGCAGAAGGAAAGGTACATTCCTAGGGATAAAATAAATGCTTGTTACTTGGACAACATTTTTGCTTTCTGTTTGCTAAATAAAAATCCTTTTTAAAAATTTAGTATTGCCACACTTTGCCATATTAAAAATGTTTTAGATTACTATATTATCCTGAAACTACATGTACACACACACCCCTAAAATAAGTTTTTTGGTATTTCATATGCCTGTATGGGAGAAAAAATAGGAAAAGAATACAATCATCATAAGTTCTTATTATTACTTTATGCTGAGATTTCTAATAACGCTGCCCTTTTCTGGGTATTTTTTATTAACCTAAAATTTGTGATGTTTTAGACTGTTTCACTAACATGTTTTGATAACATCTCAGTACCCTTGGGAAAGCATTATAAAGTAGTGGGCAACGATGAAACCTACTCTGGATGTTTTTAGGCAAATTTTTTAACTTCTCTGATGCTAGTGTTCTCATTTATAAAATAGGTTAACCAGGATGAGCCCATAGGATAGTTGTGCTGATGAGGTGCAAGGATGCATGCCAGGCACCCAGCACTGGCTCTTCCCAGACATGGAGTGCTCAGTAACCGTGAGCTATTAGAATACAAGTGCCCAACCAGTGCTTGAGCAATTGTGTTCTCTGTCCAACAGAACTCAACAGAATCCCACGTTTGTCTATATATGTGAATTCAGTTCCTTTTGAGTTAGTAAGAAATTATGCCTGTGTTGGGGTAATTGAACTTTCAGGAGGAGGGAATTGTCTGCCACAATTATTCTCTGAACTTAATGTTTCCATGTCTTTTTCTTCATTTTGGAAGTTGTGGAAAAATTATAATGAAAGAGTATATAAACGTTTTCCTCTGTATTATAGCGTATCTGACAGTTTCCTTTATTAAAAAGTATGATATATTAGGGAGAGACTTGATGAATTTAAAATTAAAGTTTGAAAAGTGTTACTGACTATAAGTGATCTTCGGCTGTGCAGTTTTCAACTTGAGGTTGTCAGAATGTAATATTACACATTATATTACACACATCTACAGAATCCAAATTGTGATGTTCCTGGAGTATTGGAACAATACCTATGACTTTTTGTTTCTATTGATTTTTAACTCTTCTAATAACCACTTCTTTAAGAAAAGTCATACATCATCACTTTGGTGTATCAGAAACAAATTCCTTATACAATAAAAGCATACTTCTTTCTCATTCACCTACTGGGATCTAGAAACCCTGTTAATGCAAGAAAAAAATCCCAAACCTCAATAAAATAACACTCTGTTTGTCTCAAGAGTGGAAACACAACACATTTCCTCTCAACTGGTGGTCCCAGATCGACCATCACAGTGTATGGATGTGTTTGGAGGTGTGGGAATAGGACTGCACTGAGGCTCTAGAAGGCCAGCAGGTGGGGCAGACTGAATGGAGGGAGGGGAGTGGCATTCAGTAACTACTGGAGCGTGGGAAGAGTGAGGTATACTGTCCATCTGGTGAAGGTGGCTGCTTCCTTGAGGTTTGTTACTTTCTGTAATGTTAATTCCTTCAACTTTTAAAATTTGATTTTTAGACAAGTTATACATTCAAATGATTTAAAATTGGAAAATAATAAAAAGGTAAACAGTGAACTCTCTCCCTTTCCCATGCCTTCATGCCCCCAGTTTACATCTCCAGAAACCTCAGAGGTTTCTTGTGTAACCTTCCAGATGTGTTTTATGCATGTACAAGGAAATGTGTGTGTATATATATATATATATATTTGTGTGTGTGTGTATATATATATTTTATTCCTTTTGTCTTACTACTTTTTACTGTCCTTCATTTTTTTATGGCTGCAAATATTCCTTTGTATGGAAATATAAGCAATTTAATTTACCTGTTCTTTCCCCTGTTGATAGACCTTTGGGTGTCTTTCAATCTTTTTTTTTTTTTTTTTTTTTTTTTGAGACAGAGTCTTGCTCTGTCACCCAGGCTGGAGTGCAGTGGCACGATCTTCGCTCACTGCAAGCTCTGCCTCCTGGGTTCACGCCATTCTCCTGCCTCAGCCTCCTGAGTAGCTGGGACTACAGGCGCCCGCCACCATGCCCGCCTAATTTTTTTGTACTTTTAGTAGAGACGGGGTTTCACCATGTTAGTCAGGATGGTCTCGATCTCCTGACCTCGTGATCTGCCTGCTTCGGCCTCCCAAAGTGCTGGGATTACAGGCGTGAGCCACCGTGCCCGGCTTTCTTTCAATCTTTTGCTGTGAATAGTACAATGTATCACCTGGTATATTTATAATGTTGTATGTAAGTGGGCCTGCAAAGGTGAATTCCTTGCTAAATCCAAAGACATAATGCATTTGAAACTGTTTTTGGAAGGTAGGATACAGTTTTTTGTTTTTTTTTTTTCATTTTTTTATTATACATATCTGAGGCATACAACATGCTTTGTATACATAGTGAAATGATTACTATGGTCAAACAAATGTCTGTATCCTTCACCTTCCATAGTTTCTGTGTGTGTACACCTAAAATCTCTTTCAGCAAATTTTCTGTACACAATATTATTAACTATGGTTCTCATGCTGTGTATTAATTTGATCTCTAGAATTATTCATCTTACCTAACTGCAGATTTGTACCCTCCGACCTACTTCTGCCCATCCCACCCATCCCCTACCTCCAGACCCTTAAAAACCACCATTCTACTCTCTATACGTTCAGCTTCTCACCCCGCTGCCTCCCATTCTGCTTATTAAGTGAGATCATACAGTATTTTTCTGTGTCTGGCTTACTTTATTTAGTATACTTTCCTCCCGGTTCATCCATGTTGTCACAAATGGCAGTATCTCCTTTCTTAAAGCTAACTATTCCATTGTATAAAGTCCTCATTGTCATCAGTAAGTTCTTAGAAACTGTGGTTAAGAGGGGAAAAAAAGTATGACAAAACTGATTTTTTTTTTTCATTTTGCATTATGCCAAAATTAGATTGAAGGAAACAGTGTTACTTGAGGACCTGCTGTATGTTCATTTAGCTTAACGTCTCAGTTCCCAAGAACCTATTGATGACATTAAGGGAGGACTTAATATATGTATATACAAACGTCACAATTTCTTTATCCATTCATCTGTCCTTGAATGGGTAAGTAAATTGTCCATCAGGACACTTAGTTTGTTTCCATATCTTGGCTATTGGAAGTAATGCCGCCATGAACGTGGGAGTGCAGATGTCTCTCTCAGATGCTGATTTTATTACCTTTGAATATATGCCCAACAGAGGCATTGTTGGATCTTATGGTAGTTGTATTTTTTTAAAGGAAACTCTATACTGTTTTCAATAATGGCTATACTAATTTACATTCCTATCAACCATGTACAAAGGTTTCATTTTCTACACATCCTCACCAACACTTATGTCTTTGCCTTTTTGATAATAGTCATTCTAAGAGACACGAGATGATATCTATTGTGGTTTTAATTTTCATTTTCCTCATGATTATGATGTTGAGCATCTTTTCATATACCATTTGACCATTAGTGTGACTTTGGAAAAATGGCTATTCAGGTCCTTGCCTATTTTAAAATCCAGTTATTTGGGTTTTTTTTTTTTTTTTTTGCTACTGAGTTGTGTGAGTTCTTTATATGTTTTGGATTTTAACCCCTTATCAGATGTGTGGTTTGCCAATATTTTCCCCTAATCCCTGTGCTACCTTTTTACCCCTGTTTTGTTTTGTTTTGTTTTTTACTGCTATGCAGAAGCTTATTTGCTTGATGTAGTCCCACTTGCTTATTTTTGCTTTTGCTACCTGAGCTTTTGATGGGATATCCAAAAAATCATTGTCAAGGAGGATATTAAGAAATTTTTCTCCTAAATTTCCTTCAAGGAGGTTTATGGTTTCAGGTGTTAGGTATTTAATCTATTTTGAGTTGCTTTTTATGTATGATGTGTAAGATAGGCATCAGGTCCAGTTTCATTCTTTTGCATATAGATGTCTAGTTTTCTTACCACTACTTATTGAAGACACCATCTTTTCCCTATTGTATCTTGTTGGACTTGTCAAAAATTAGCTCATAATATATGCTTGGGTTTATTTTTGGGCTCTGTATTCAGTTCCATTGATCCATGTGTCTGTTTTTATGCCAGTACCATACTGTTTTGATAACTATCACTTTGTAATATAAGTTGAAATCAGGTAGTGTGATACCTCCTACTTTGTTTTTCTTTCTCAAGATTCTTTTGGCTATTCAGCGTCTTTTATGATTTAATACAAATTTTAGAATTGTGTTTTCTATTTTTATGAAAAATGCCTTTGGAAATTTGATAGGGATTGCATTGAATCTGTAGATCACTTTGGATAGTATGGACATTTTAACAATATTCTTCCAATCCACAAACTTGGGGATATCGTTATATTTATTTGTGTCTTTAGTTTTTTTCTGTTTTTTGAGACAGAGTCACACTCTGTTGCCCAGGCAGAAGTGCAGTGGTGTGATCTCAGCTCACTGCAACCTCCGCCTCCTCCTGGGTTCAAGCAATTCTGCTGCCTCAGCCCCCCAAGTAGCTGGGATTACAGGTGCCTGCCACCACGCCCGCCTGGCCAATTTTTGTATTTTTAGTAGAGACAGGGTTTTGCCATGTTGGCCAGGCTGGTCTTGGACTCCTGACTTCAGGTGATCTACCCGCCTTGGCCTCCCAAAGTGCTGGGATTACAGGCGTGAGCCACCATGCCCGGCTGTGTGTCTTCAGTTTACTTTGTCTGTATTTTATAGTGTTTAGTATATAAAGCTTTCACTTCCTTCATTAAATTTGTTCCTCAGTGTTTTATTTTTTTGATGTTATTTTAAGTGGAAATGTTTTCTTGATTTTTTTTCAGATCATTATTTGTATAAAGAAATACGTCTGATTTTTGTATATTGATTTTGTATCCTGCTACTTGACTGAATTCATTTATTCTAGTAACTGTGGAATTTTTAGGGGTTTCTACATACAAGATCATGTCATCTGCACACAGGGATAATTTTACCCCCTTTTTTCTGCTGATGCCTTTTATTTCCTTTTCTTATGTGATTGCTCTGGCTAGGACTATGTTGAATATAAGTGTTAAGAGTAGGCATCCTTGCCTTGTAGCAGATATTGAAGAAAAGCTTTCAGTCTTTCCCTGTGGTAGGTTTGTTTTTGAATAGGCAATACCTGTGCATGATACAAGAAATACAAAAGTCTTAAAAAGAGTGAACAATGTTAAGTTAGCCTACCTTTTGGCCATCCCTTCCTTGGAAAGAACCAGTGTTTTCTTATAACTTTCCAGAGATTAGTCATCTAGATACAAGTGTGTATATATGGGAGAATTTCTCATATTTGGGTGATAACGGTCTTTTTCTCTTTTCTTTTCTTTTCTTTCTGTCTTTCTTTCTGTCCTCTTCTCGTCTCTTCTCTTCTTTTTTCTTCGTTTCTTTTGATGGAGTCTTGCTTTGTCGCCCAGGCTGGAGTGTAGTGGCGCAATCTCGGCTCACTGCAAGCTCTGCCTCCCAAGTTCATGCCATTCTCTTGCCTCAGCCTCTGGAGTAGCTGGGACTACAGGCACCCGCCACCACGCCTGGCTAATTTTTTGTATTTTTAGTAGAGACGGGTTTTCACCGTGTTAGCCAGGATGGTCTCTATCTCCTGACCTCGTGATCCACCCACCTCAGCCTCCCAAAGTGCTGGGATTACAGGCATGAGCCTCCGTGCCTGGCCGATAACGGTCTTTTTCTTTATTTCAGCCTGTGGGAATCAGAAGGCCCTTGTGAAGATGTTGGTTAGAAGAGACTTTAGCTACAGTGATACCACTTGTGTTAGGGCACTGTATGTGCTACTTTATGCCATTTGTCTCAGCATGTATGCTTACTGGTGTCACTATGAACCTCATCAATAAAAGTGCTCTCTTGGTTTTTACTGTCCTTGTGTGCATTGTTTCAGGTGAAAGGTGGTCTTTGTACTAGATCCAGTGCTATCCTTGGCCACAAACCATTGCATATGATTAATTTGGGGATTTCCTCTTTATCATCCTGGAGATCATCTTCTGTTTTCTCCTGTGTTACATGTGTTTTCTGCAATTTCATGAATTTCCCTTTATTTCTTCCCTCAATTTGGGTGGAACGTATCTTCCGTAGCTCCCTGACAGAGAATGTGTGGAAGGTAAGTTTTGAGCATTATATACTTCTGAAAATGTCTTTATTTTACCTTCCTACCTGACTCATCTTTTCCAGGTTGGAAATACATTTTCATTTATCATTTTTAGTCAATTGATCCACCGTCTTTTAGTTTCTAGTATATGAAGAAATCGGTTTTTTCTATGTGACCTGCGTTTTCTTGGAAGCTCTTAAGATTTTAGGAAATTCTTTGTCCTCAGTGTTCTAAAATTTCATGAGGATAACGTCTGTTTTTGTCTATTTTTGACATTTAAAATCTGTTTTGTTAGGCACTGAGTGGTCTCTTTCAGTCTGCTGTCTTATATCCTTCAGTGGTAGGAAATGTTCTTGAACTATATTATTGATAACAATTCCCTCTCTTTTTCCAGAATTCTGCTTTTCAGATGTGAAACATACTCAGTTTTTCTCTGCTTCTTTCCAATCATGTCCTTATTTTATCTTCCTCTACTGAGTTTTGTTTTTATTTCAGTTATTTCAAGAGCTTTCTTTCCTCCCTTTGAATGTTTCTTTTGTAGCATCCTATTCTTGCCTCAAGGGTATCTTATATTATCCCTCAGAGGATTTTAATCTTTTTGAAGATTTTCTTTACTTCCTACTTAGTCTGTTAATTCCAAATTGTCTTTTATGTTCTCAGGTCTCTGTCTTTTATGTTACAGATCAAGGGTGTTGCAGATCTTCTGGCTTCCATGGCCCACATTGGAAGAAGCGTTGTCTTGGGCCACACGTAAAATACACTAATGATAGCTGATGAGCTTTAAAAAAAAAAAAACCTCATAAAAAGTCTCATAATGTTTTATGAAAGTTTATGAATTTGTGTTGGGCTGCATTTAAAGCATCTTGGCTGCAGGTTGGACAAGCTTGTTATAGACCATTGTCAGATAATCTTTATGGTACATGCATGATTAAAAGTGAAGAACTAAAGATGGAGACTGGATAGATAGTATTTTTATTTTTAAAAAAGGAATTAAGTAGTTGATTAGAAAGCTTTGAGTATGTGGTGGTGCTTGTCGATTTGTAAGTTTAGTGGGGTGATTTGTGCTGACCATTTGGTGAACCCTCTGGTTTCAGTATCTTTAGATGTTCTTCTTGAACTGATCAGGTTCCCCACAACAGTCTTTTCAAACCTCATACTTGGAGGCTAGAGATCTTGCTGCTAGCTTTCTGAGAATTCAGTGGGGAAATGTGGGGTCCGGCAGCGGGAGCAGAATGGGGTTGTCCACACTTAGTATGCCCATATTTTCTTGGTCCTATTTTCGATCTTCATCCCATTGTTCCGTTTAAGGTCACCCAGGAATCCTGCATCCCACAAATGAGAGTAGCAGCTTCTCAGTGTGTAAACCTAGGAAGCAGGTGTAGGGAGTATAACTTCTGCAGATAATTAAATCTCTTGTTGCTTCAGTTTTCTCCCACTTATTTCCAATGGTGGCCAGTTTTCCTAGTTTCTCAGCCTTCTGAGGATTGTTATAAACTGGATTCTTTTTTTCAGTTCTTTCTGCTCTCAACTGAGAATTTGCCTTTGTTAAGTTGTTTTTCTCCTTTCCTATTGTCTTTTTTTTTTTTTTTTTTTTTTAAGGAGATTGGGTCTTTCTCTGTTGTCCAGGCTGGAATGCAGTAGTGTGATCATAACTCACTGTAGCCTCAACCTTCTGGGCTCAAGCAATTCTCTTCTCCCACCTCAGCCTCCCAAATAGCTGGGATTACAGGCATGCCACCATGCCACAGCTTGATTTTATCTTTTAAAAATAGATTATTTCAGTGTGTTTTTAGTAGGGTTTCAGGAGAATGTAATTTTAATGTATGAATTTAGTCTGCCACCTTAACCCAAAATTCCCTGTCATTAACTTTTAGGTGGGTTTATTTGAAGGTAAACAATTGGTATTGTCATCTTTGGTGTTTGTTTTTTTTCAGTAATTTTCTTTTTTCTTTTCTTTTCTTTTCTTTCTTTCTTTTTTTTTTTTTTTTTTTTTTTTTGAGACAGAGTCTCGCTGTCACCCAGGCTGGAGTGCAATGGTGCCAACTCGGCTCACTGTAAGCTCTGCCTCCCGGGTTCACGCCATGCTCCTGCCTCAGCCTCCCACGTGGCTGGGACTACAGGCACCAGCCACCTCACCTGGCTAATTTTTTGTATTTTTAGTAGAGACGGGGTTTCACCGCGTTAGCCAGGATGGTCTCGATCTGACCTCGTGATCCGCCCACCTTGGCCTCCCAAAGTGCTGGGATTACAGGCATGAGCCACCGTGCCAGGCTTTTTTTTTTTTTTTTTTTGAGAGATGAAATTTCACTCTTGTTGCTCAGGCTGGAGTGCAATGGCACGATCTCGGTTCACTGAAACCTCCGCCTCCCGGGTTCAAGCAATTCTCCTGCCTCAGCCTCCTGAATAGCTGGGATTTTAGGCGTGCACCACCACGCCCAGATAATTTTGTATTTTTAGTAGAGACTCACTATGTTGGTCAAGCTGGTACGGAACTTCTGACCTCAAGTGATCCACCTGCTTTGACCTCCCAAAGTGCTGGGATTATGGGCATGAGCCACCGTGCCTGGTCTATAAACTTTTCTTTTCATGGTTTAGTCATAAGTCCATAGCCATTGTCAGATTGTTATGGAATTGGCCTCAAATATAGACCAAATATAATAAAAAAGAAAAGACAAATACCCTGTTCATGCCATTACAGAAATACGTTATCTCTAATACTGAGAATATTGAAGGAGTTAACAACTTGATTTTAAAATGTATTTGATAAACATGTCTTTTTCCTGTAATACAATGTAAAGCATATATAACTTGGAAAAGTTTGATTACCACAGTGTTAAAATAGCATTCTCTAAAATAGCATTCTCTAAGCATTCCATTTACCTCATTCAGTGAAGTATTTATTGAACATGTATTAGGTATCCTACTAACAATACATCTGTTACTAAGAAAATCTGTGTACCTGTTCTCATGGAGAATATAATCTAGCAGGGACACAGATTTTAAAGAACCAATAAAAATGAAGCATGACGTTCATACATGCAAGCATAAAACTGTTTGACATAATCTTATCTAAATATCAGGAATTCTTTAATACAGTGAAGTTTAGAATAAATCCTGAAAGATAAGTTAGGTAGAAGGCAGAAACTGGGGAAGATAGTGGAAGAAAGAGCTTGATACATTCAAAGAACTGAGTATAGTTCACTGGAGGGAGTGAGATGAAGCTGGAAAGTTTACAAGAGACTGTTGTAATGGGCCTTGCAATTTGAAGTTTATTTTGAGGGCATTTGGGAAGACATGAAAGGATTTTAAGCAGAAAATTGATACATATTTATAGAAAGATCATTTATGCAGTAATTTAAAGAATTGATTGGAGAGAGGTAAGCTTTGAGGTGGGGAACTAGATAGGAGCATATTGTATTAATAGTGAGTCATCTGAGGTTGGACTAAGATGGTAGTAGAGAGTGATAAAATGCATTTCAGAGGTATTGAGGAGTCTTGGTTGTAGGAGGAAAGAGATTAGGAATGATTAAGGTGGTCTTCCAGGCCTCTGTCTTCTCCAGGTTACATTTCCATGCCTTTTAATGATGATAGGTAACATGGGAAAAAGGAGAAAGTTTATTTTAAATTAATAGTTCATTTTGGATATACAGTTTTCAGTAACTAGGTAATATTCAATTATAGCTGTGGTTGAAGCTCAGAAGAGAGTTCTAGTCTAGAGACCTGGACCTGAAGACATAATTAAAAGCAAGTGAATTTCTTAAGTGCAAATGGATTGCACTTAACAGAACTCTGAGTTCTGTGTTCGCCTTCTCTGATTATGTTTTATTTCATGGGAACACTGCACTAAGCAGCACAATTTCTACAACCATTTGGGGCTGCTTCTATCTCCTTTCATACTTTCCCTACCAACAGGGATGTACAATTAAAATGGCTCTGCAACAACCCTACTTTTTATTCCCCATTATGTAGGGATTATATATTTGATAGGGTTTTCCAGTTTTGTGTATATATTTACTTTTTCCAGAAGGAGAACTTATGGATTGTGATGGAAAATCAGAATCTAGTCCTGAGCGGGAAGCTGTGGATGATGAAACTAAGGGAGTGGAAGGAACAGATGGTGTCAAAAAGAGAAAAAGGAAACCATACAGACCAGGTATAGTGCCTGAGGTAGACATTTCAATATCATCAACACTTGGTTAATTAAAGAAAAATGCAATACTGAAGACTTCAATTAAAATTAAATATTCAGGATTAAGAACTGTCTAAACAAAAATATGTGCACATAAATTAAAGAACTAAACTACTTGAATACGACTTTTTAGCTCCAGAGTTCTTTATTTTGAATATGTGAATACTTCACAATGAACCATTATTGAATGCCTTATCCCAAATGTTAACCATTTTATTAAATGCTTTACTAGATTGGCTTTTGTTCATACTTGGACTTTGAAGGCCATTTATATAGTTCCTCTGGATGTGTACTTCTGTAACGCTTTTAATTTTCAGTATTCACTTTCTAATATCTTTTTTTGAAAAAACTTACTGCAGTGTTTATGCAGGAGTGCCAGTAAGTATACAGTGTGAAGGGGAATAAGACAGAGTTATTATGGCTCCTAGAATTTATAGTCTAGTTAAAAACCATGACTGATTAAACACTCAATTCTTATCTGCCTCAGGAGTGGAGAGAAAAGCGGACTTGCTTGTCAGTTTTATTTGCCTTATTGGAAAAAATTATTAAAATTGTCACAATACAGAAGTTGTAGGCTTTTATGTATTTATTTAAGAAAAATTATTTTCCGCTTTTCACACGAGTTGAGTAGGCTTTCCTTAGCCAGTTTATTAATATCTTGTTTACCAATGAGGTTTTAAATTGGATTCGTACAATCTTTATGCTTCTTATTGCTTATATTTTATTGGTAAGAGTGATCTAAATCCCTTTGGATATGTAAGGAAGAACTTTCTTACTTCGTTCGTATTCCATGAGACCTTAAAAGATAACCTGTCTTTTAAATAGGTCATATCTATAATAAGGACCTAAGATGAGTTGCTTCTAAATCGTTTTATGAAAATGATTTCATTTCTTCCTAATCATGAAGCTTATAAGTGTACTTTTTTAGACATTGCAGATTTCTTCCAGGAACTTGTATTTACTGTTTTCTTTTCCTCTGCCTCACATGGAAGTCAACCCTCTAATTGAGGGACCCATTAGGTCACAGAGTATATTGCTAGACAGCGATATCATTTCACAAAAGCTTATAGTGTTGACTGTGTACCAGACCTCTATTCTAAGCACTTCACTTATGTTATTTGTCCTTTTAACATATGTATGAGAAGCTTCTTTGCCTTACCCCCATTTTTAACCAGTGAAAGAATTGAGGCATTGAGAAGTATTTAGTGAGTAAGCAGAATTACATAGTCTGACTCCAGATTCCATGCTCTTAACCACAGGGCTCTATGTGTCCCATGTATAAATGCCCTCATACGTTGGAGTACCAGACACCGTCCCCCTGAAATCATATCAGTCAAAGAATATTTGTGTCATCTAGGTAGTTCGTGTCTTCTGTCCTCCAGCTAATGTACCAGTTAGCCGGTTAATATACAGACACAGTCATCCATCACTTAAGTTCAGAGAAATACATCATTAGGCATTTTCATCCTTGTGTGAACATCATAGAGTGCACTTCCACAAACCTAGATGGTATAGCTTACTACACACTTAGGCTGTATGGTACGCTAAATTCATTTTAAAAAATAAAGTCATTGTGCTATGGTGTTATAACTATGGTGATGTCTGTATGTGGTGGGAATTTTTCAGCTCCATTATAATCTTATGGGACCACTGTCTTAACATGCAGCCCTTTGTTTACCAACATCATTATGCAGTGCATGACTGTTATGTGATGTATGAGACACTAATATTTGTCAAATAGATAAGCCAGCGTAATTTAGTGTTTGATATTTACACTGATACTGTTTAGAAGAGGAAGTGCACACAGGTCTTTTTGTATTCTGTTTGATAAGTGATAACAGTGGCTTTGCCTTTTTTTTTTTTTTGGTTGCTTTTAACTTCTATTTTACCTAAAACTCAGGTTATTTATTTAGACTAGCACAGATTTAATTTTGGAAAATGACTTACTATTCAAGATAAAGCATTTTTATCCTGTGTACTGTGGAAACGTAGGGAGAAATTATTTATCAATTTACCCAATTTCTTTTTTGGATAGGTATTGGTGGATTTATGGTGCAGCAAAGAAGTCGAACTGGGCAAGGGAAAACCAAAAGATCTGTGATCAGAAAAGATTCCTCAGGCTCTGTTTCTGAGCAGTTACCTTGCAGAGATGATGGTATAGTACTGACTTAAAAAAAATTTTTTTTTTTTTTATGTAACCCCTTGATCCTGATATTTCTATTGGAAAGAACTATCCTAAATAATGTTACAGTCCATAAGAACCTTATTGCCTCTTATTGTTACTCAATAAAAGTCTTATTGCCTTTTATTGATGAAAGGATTTGAGTGCATATAGAGTTCATATCTGTAATACAGCAATCAGGTTCTATAAGGAAATGGTTTAAATCCAATAGACTTTATTCTTTTGAGATTTTTTGACAAGCTCTTTTTTCCTGTATCAAGTTATTAAATATATTTTCTATATTTAAATATAAATGGTTTAGGGACTTAATAACTTAGTTACATAAGGTACTTTCTGGTCATCTCCAAAGCCTTTCTTTGACTGCCTTAGATACTTATCACATAATTTGAAATTCTCAAGTGACAGAGCATCTCAATTTTTATCTATGTATGTATGTATGTATGCATCTATCTATCTATCTGTCTATCTTAGGGTCTCACTATGTCACCCAGGTTGGCCTGCACTGCAGCCTTGCACTCCTGAGCTCAGGCAATTCTCCTGTCCTCAGCCTCTGACGTAGCTGGAGACCACAGGCACACAACCACCATGCCTAGCTAATTTTTAGGCTTTTTGCAAAGACAGGGTCTCACTTTGTTGCCCAGGCTGGCCTAGAACTCCTGTGCTCAAGCGATCCTCCTGCCTCAGCCTCCCAAAGTGCTGGGATTACAAACGGGAGCCACTGCGCCCGGCCGTTAGGGAGTTCTGTTATCCCCATCTGTAAAATGGGGAAAATGGAGTCAAAGAGAGTTCAAAGGAAGCCCCAAGGTGGCACAGCTGGGGAATCGAGTTTTGATTTGAACCCAGAGAGCCATTTTCAAGAGCTCAGCCCTGACCTGCTGTGGGGGTCACCGCTCCTAGGTGCCACTTTGTATTCTGGGAGACTTGGATTCCAACTCTGCCGGGGGATCTCAAAATGGAGGATGGCGTGCTTGCCCCAGAGTCAATTCCCAATCAGTGATTGTTATTATTCTGTTTTCCTAAGGCCAAGGTCAACCACTTAAGACAGAAAAGAATGGTATGAGTCAGCATGGCTTTTGGCATTGGATCTGGGCTAGAATCCCACTTTCTTCTAGTTGTAGATCTTCAAGTAAGAGAATTAAGTCAGAAAGTTAACATCAGGCCCCAGTTTCCTCATCTGCAAATGGATTTAAGCATGAAGGTTATCAGGAGAACTAAGTAACACCATAATATAAATCAGCTTTGGATCTGAGAGTGGTACATAGTGGGGGTGCAGTAAATCATTTTGTTTTTCCCCTTTTATTATTATTATTATTTTGAGGCAGAGTCTCTGTTGCCCAGGCTGGAGTGCAGTGGCTCCATCTCTGCTTACTGCAACTTCTGCCTCCGGGGTTCAAGCGATTCTCCTGCCTCAGTCTCCCAAGTAGCTGGGATTACAGACACGTACCACCATGCCCGGCTAATTTTTGTACTTTTAGTAGAGACAGGGTTTCACCATGTTGGCCAGGCTAGTCTGGAATTCCTGACCTCATGTGATCCTCCTGCCTCTGCCTCCCAAAGTGCTGGCTTCCCACCGAGCCTGGCCTGTTTTTCCCCTTCTTATCCCTCCTCTTCTCCTCCCTGTTCTTCTTATTTTATTTATTTTATTTTTTGAGACTGTCAGCCAGGCTGGAGTGCAGTGGCACGAACACTGCTCACTGCAGCCTCGACCCCTTGGGCTCAAATTATCTTCCCATCTCAGCCTCCTGAGTAGCTGGGATTAAAGGCGCGTGCCACCAAGCCCGCCAAATTTTTATTTTATTTTATTTCATTTCATTTCATTTCATTTCATTTCATTTTATTTTATTTAAGACAGTTTCACTCTTTTTGCCCAGGCTGGAGTGCAATGGCATGATCTTGGCTCACTGTAACCTCCGCCTCCTGGGTTCAAGTGATCTCCTGCCTCAGACTCTTGAGTAGCTGGGATTACAGGTGCCTGCCACCACTCCTGGCTAATTTTGTAATAATTTTTGTATTTTGTAGAGACAGGGTTTCGCCATGTTGTCCAGGCTGGTCTCGAACTCTTGGACTCAAGCAATCTGCTGGCCTTGGCCTCCCAAGGTGCTTGGATTACAAGCATGAGCCAGCCACTGCGCTCAGCCCTCTTCTTACTATTATTATTATTACTGTTATGGTTGTAGCAGTAACCTGAAATAGAGATACATTTAAATATCTGAGTGATTTCAGCAAAGGAGAGAGACCCTGTGTTACTATTTTAGGAGTGCTCTTGATTGTGTGAACCCATTGAATACACCACTTACTAACAGAGCCCGGCCATTTTGCTCGGATTATTCAGAGCTCTCAGGACCATTCAGAATGAAATTCAAAATCTTTACCATGGCCAGAAAGATCCGTGCAATCGAGATGCACCATCCCTATCCTAATTTCCTGGCTTGTCTCCACGCCAGCCACAATGCCATGCTGGCCTCCTTGCTGTTCTTTGAAACACTGGGTGCACTTTGCTTCAAGGACTTCGCTTGCCTGTCCCTGAACCTGGAATGCTCTTCCCCTAGAACTCCTTGTGGCTGCCACTGTCACCCCCTTCAGATCTTTATTTAGATGTGTCTATGATGAAGCCTTTCAGGGCCAATCTATTTAACATTTCCCTCACCACCCCTCCACTCTGTAGCCCCTTTGCCCCTTGTATTTCTCTCCATAGTACTTATTATAATATCTAACACACTATAATATCAAATGTTAACTCCATGAGGATAGGCATTTTGATCTATTTGGTTCCCTGCGGCATCTCCAGCACATAGAACAATGCCTGGTGTACATAGTGGGTGCTTATTAGGTACATGTCACATGAAAGAGGAAAAAAAAGAGTGTATTAAAGAATCCAGGAGCCGGATGAGGTGTGTCATGCCAGTAGTCCTAGCACTTTGGGAGGCTGAGGCGGGTGCATCACCTGAGTTCGAGCCCAGCCTGGCCAACATAGTGAAACCCCATCTCTACTAAAAATACAAAAATTCAGCTGGGTGTGGTGGCAGGTGCCTGTAATCCTAGCTACTAGGGAGGCTGAGGCAGGAGAATCGCTTGAACCGGGGAGGCAGACGTCGCAGTGAGCCAAGATTGCGCCATTGCACTCCAGCCTGGGCAACAAGAGTGAAAAACTGTCTCAAAAAAAAAAAAAAAAAGAATCCAGGGAGGCCAGGAGCAGTGGCTCACACCTGTAATCAATCTCAGCACTTTGGGAGGCGGGCAGATCACTTGAGGTCAGGAGTTGGAGACCAAAATGGTGAAACCCCATCTCTACTAAAAATTCAAATATCAGCCAGGTGTGCTGGTGCACGCCTGTAATCCCAGCTACTCAGGAGGCTCAGGCAGGAGAATCACTTGAACCCCAGAGGTTGCAGTGAGCTGAGATCACGCCACTGCACTCCAGCCTGGGCGACAGAGTGAGACATTGTCTCAAACAAACAAACAAACAAACAAACAAAAACCCAAGGAGCACAGAACAGCTACATATTGGAACAGCTAAATATTGGAGCACCTACTGTGTGTTGACCGTTCCACAGCATGGAGGAAACTGGTCTTCCCTTGGAAGAACCTCCCCACTATTCAGGTGGTAAGAGAAATAACGTACCTAGGGCTGGGCATAATGCAGACAGTGTTATAAAGGAGGCATTGAACAAAGGAGAGAGTAACTGAAGGAGGTGGCATTTTGAGTGACCTTGGGGCCGATTAGGGTGGTTACAGGTTGATGCTTATATATATGGCATATACGTTGGGGGATTGGGTGGCGGGGAGGGGTGCAGGCATTCAGAATAGAGCAAAGAGAGGAGTAAGTATAGAATGGTGTATCAAATGTTTATCCAAAAGCAGGATATGGAACTAGTAAACATTTTATTCACAGTGTGTATTTTTTTTTGAGAGGGAGTCTCGCTCTGTTGCCCAGTGGCATGATCTCGGCTCACTGCAACCTCTGCCTGCTGGGTTCAAGTGATTCTCCTGCCTCAGCCTCCCAAGTGGCTGGGATTACAGGTGCACGCCACTACGCGCGGCTAATTTTTGTATTTTTAGTAGAGACGGGGTTTCGCCATGTTGGCCAGGCTGGTCTCAAACGCCTGACCTCAGGTGATCAGACCACCTCTGCCTCCCAAAGTACTGAGATTACAGGCATGAGCCACTGCACCTGGCCTGTTGTCTATATTCTATTTTTTTTTTTTTTTTTTCTGAGATGGAATCTTGCTCTGTCACCCAGGCTAGAGTGCAGTGGCACGATCTTGGCTCACTGCAACCTCTGCCTCCAGGGTTCAAGCGATTCTCCTGCCTCAGTCTCCTCAGTAGCTGGGATTACAGGCGCCTGCCACAGCGCCCAGCTGATTTTGTTGTATTTTTAGAGGGGACGGGGTTTCACCATGTTGGCCAGGCTGGTCTTGAACTCCTGATCTCGTGATCCACCGCGCCCAACCTGCTGTCTATACTCTAAAATTTGGATAATTTGGATATGGTATAGTTTATGTGGCAATTTTCTTTTGGAGAACATGTAGGTTGTTTCTAGCTTTTCGCTATTGGAAACAGTGCTGCATCCTTGTGTATGCTTTCTGCATGAGTGATATTTCTCTAGGATACATACTGTAATTATATGCTTGTCTTTTTTTTGTGTTTTAATTTATTTAATGTCTGTGCTTCCTGTTAAAATACAAGCTCCATGAGGGGAGGAATCCAATTTGTTTTGTGCCGCACTCTTTAATTACTATCTAGCCAAGTGCTTGGGAGAAAGGAGAGGTCAATAAATATATACTGAGTGAATCAGGCTGAAAGATTGGCTGGGGCCATGGTGTGGTTTTGTATCCTAAGAGAGGGAGCCTGACTTATTTTGGAAAAGTAAAATATTTTTTTTGGAGAATTTCACACAAAGCAGTAGCAGGATGGTTATTGGTGGAATTTAGGAAAACGTATTCTGGACTAGAAAGAAGGCAGGTACAGGAGGTGCGATTATGAGATTATTACACAGGCCAGAAGGAAACAAAGAAACATGGGTGGTGAGAATAGAAAGGAAAGGGTACATACATTTCAGAGAGATTAGAAGGATAGGATTTGTGAGATTTACTAAGTAGCTATAAGGGGTGAAGTAAAGAAAGCATAGAAGGAAAGTTGATTTCTAGCGTAGAACATTTTAATTTTACAAACATTTATTCTCTCTCCCAGCTCCATGGAAAAAGTACTCACTAATTGCTGTTGGTATATTAATTTGTATTACATTTTCTTCCCCACTTTCTCTTGTTTTTTTGAGACAGGGTCTGTGGCCCAGGCTGGAGTGCGGTGATGCCATCTTGGCTCACTGCAGCCTTGACCTCCTCGGGATCAAGAGATCCTTCCACCTCAGCCTCCTGAGTAGCTGGGACCATGGGTGCCAGCCACCATGCCCAGCTAATTTTTTTTTTTTTTTTTTTGAGACGGAGTCTCACTCTGTCCCCCAGGCTGGAGTGCAGTGGCGTAATCTCGGCTCACTGCAGCCTCCGCTCCCTGATTCATGCCATTCTCCTGCCTCAACCTCCCAAGTAGCTAGGACTACAGGCATCTACCACCACGCCCGGCTAATTTTTTTTTGTATTTTTAGTAGAGACAAGGTTTCACTGTGTTAGCCAGGATGGTCTGGAACTCCTGACCTCGTGATCCGCCCGCCTCGGCCTCCAAAGTGCTGGGATTACAGGCGTGAGCCACCGTGCCCAGCCCTATGCCTAGCTAATTTTTATATTTTTCTTAGAGACAGGGTTTCGCCGTATTGCCCAGGCTGGTCTTGAACTCTCGGGTTTAGGTGAGCGCCTTGGCCCCCGAAAGTGCTGGGATTATAAGCATGAGCCACTGTGCCTGGTTTCCCTTTCAAAAGAGATTTTGGATGTTTCGTGTCACTGTATCCACGCCGCGTGCGGTCTCTTGTGCGTGGCTTCTTTTCCTGAGCACGCACAGCTGCCTTCTAACCCGCGAGCAATGGCTTTAAGGTTTTTGTTTGTAATTCGGGGGTGACCCAGGGGTTCGGGCCGCGGGCCCCTCCCCTCGCCCAGGCACACCTTGCAGAGGAGGGGGCGGTGGGGACAGGACCCGGGTCTGTGCCTGCGCACACCCTTGCGGGCCAACCCCAACCCCCCCGCCGGGTACCTGTCACGGCTACTGCCGCGGCGCGCGCCCGCCAGGTTAAGCCGGATGGCGGGAGGAGGGGTGCGGGACACGGGGTGCGGGGAGGGTGGCACGGCGCGCGCGTGCGCAGGAGTCGCCGAGCAAGAACTGGTAGTGCGCGCGCTCGCCGCTCGCTCGCGTCCCGGAGGCGGAGTCTGCGGCGGCGGGCGGAGCGGGGGCGCGCCTATGCTAGTCACGTGGGCGCTGGGGCGGGGCCGGGGCGGGGCCGGGCGGCCGTTCAAGGGAGGGGGCGGGGCCGGCGCGGCCGTTCAAGGCAGGGGGCGGGGCGTCTCCGAGCGGCGGGGCCAAGGGAGGGCGCAACAGCTGCTACCTCAACACTTTCTGACCCAAGGGTCACCCAGCGCCGGACTCGCTGCGCCCCGGCGGCTCTAGGGACCCCTGGCGCCTACACTTAGCTCCGCGCCCGAGGTGAGCCCAGGCCCTAAATCCTCCGGGCGGGGGTAGGGGTGAGGGACGCTCCTTTATTGTTAGGGCGGGGGTCTTGGAGGCGCGAAGGCACTAGGCGCCTCGGCGGATGGCTGCACCCCTCGCCCGCTGCTCCCCGTGTCTTTTTGGGGGCCGGGTGCGGGCGCGGAATCCGGGAGGTGTCCGCACAAAAGGCCGAGAAAAACTCCGCGACGCCTACCTCCCTCCCTCCGCCCTCCCCGCCACCTCCTCTCCGCGCCCGCTCCTCCTCATTCAAACCCGGCCCGCCTGTGTGGTGTCAGCTCAGTCCTGGCCGCCGCCGCATGAGGAAATGGCCGAGGAGCCGGAGCCGCAGGTAAAGGGGGCGCGCCCCCCGCCCGCGCCAGCCGGGGCGCCCGCCCGGTCCTGCGGAGGCTCCCGCGCCGCCCCTGAGGCGCCCGGCTCTCGTTGTCTTGTCCCCTCCCCAGGCTGACCTCAGTTCCCCGTGTCAGCTTTCTAGCCGCTCCTCTAGGGCGCGGCCTCCCCAGCCGGCTCCTGCGCTTCCGCCCACGGGAAGGTGCGGGCGATCCCGGGCTGCATCCGCTCTTGGCCGTCACACTCACACTGCACGATTTAGAAAGGCTTGGTGTGCGGGGTTCCCTGAATCTCCGCTGGGAGCGGGGGTCCGGGGGTCTGCGGTGGTGGGCGGTGGGGGTCTGTTCCGAAAAGTTGGGTCGCCCCGCGGGGCGGGTCTCCCAATTTGCCCAGTCGGCCCTTGGGGCGCGGGCGGAGGGGGGCCGTCGGCGTAGGGTCCCCAGCGATACCCCGGGAAGGGCCGGGGCAAGTTCGAAATGGTCAAAACAATGCGTCTGGACTGGCAGCATTGCTTCTTATTGTAGTTTTAATCTGCATTTCTCTAATAGCTAGTGATGATGACCAGTTTTTCATTTGCTTATTTGCCAGTTGCAAATCTCTATTAGTGAAGTATCTGTTCACATATTTTGCCCATTTTTTAAAAGTTGGGTTGTTTTCTTATAATTGAAGTTTATTTTTTCTTATACTCAAAATTTTAATTCACACATAATAAATTGTACATATTTATGAGGTACAATGTGATGTTTCAGTACATTTTACATTGCATAATGATCAAATCATGGTAATTAGCATATCCATTGCCTTAAACATTTACCATGTCTTTGATGTAAGAATATTCAAAATCCTCTCTTCTAGCGAGAATATGAGTGTATTTTAAATGTACATCTATTTGTTTTCTCACAATCCTATAAAATGATAGCTTGAGTCAATGAGTTATCCCCCCAAGTCCTATCAACCTTGTCTATTTTAGTGAAATTTAATATTGTCTAGAAAACACTAAGCAAACATAGTTATTCAGAGAGCATAACTGAGCCCTCTGGTTATTCTCTGTAACCCACAAAGGAAGCTGAACACTTGATGTAAACTTCTTTATCAGAGTAAATAATAAGAATCCTCTCCATTACATACAAAAGAAAAAATAACTGGAGAGATAGTCTCTGCTCTGAGGTTATTATCCTGTGGTCTTTGGTTTCGGTACATTCTCCCCCACCCCATGCCCTTCTCCCTCATCTTTAATGAGTATCTGTATGTATGGCAGAACAGTATTTTTTTTTATTATACTTTAAGTTTTAGGGTACATGTGCACAATGTGCAGATTAGTTACATATGTATACATGTGACATGCTGGTGTGCTGCACCCACTAACTCCTCATCTAGCATTAGGTATATCTCCCAATGCTATCCCTCCCCCCTCCCCCCACCCCACAACAGTCCCCAGAGTGTGATGTTCCCCTTCCTGGGTCCATGTGTTCTCATTGTTCAGTTCCCACCTATGAGTGAGAATATGCAGTGTTTGGTTTTTCGTTCTTGCGATAGTTTACTGAGAATGATTTCCAATTTCATCCATGTCCCTACAAAGGACATGAACTCATCATTTTTTATGGCTGCATAGTATTCCATGGTGTATATGTGCCACATTTTCTTAATCCAGTCTATCATTGTTGGACATTTGGGTTGGTTCCAAGTCTTTGCTATTGTGAATAGTGCCGCAGTAAACATACGTGTGCATGTGTCTGTATAGCAGCATGATTTATAGTCCTTTGGGTATATACCCAGTAATGGGATGGCTGGGTCAAATGGTATTTCTAGTTCTAGATCTCTGAGGAATCGCCACACTGACTTCCACCGTGGTTGAACTAGTTTACAGTCCCACCAACAGTGTAAAAGTGTTCCTATTTCTCCACATCCTCTCCAGCACCTGTTGTTTCCTGACTTTTTAATGATTGCCATTCTCAAAGAACAGTATGTTTTTAAGTGTCTGCAGTCTTGGGCCAAGCTCGTTCTATTCCCCACTCTACAAGAATCACAAGAGCGCTAGGATTCTGTTTGGGGTTGCTGTGGACACAGAGTTCTTATTACAGAACTGACTTATTCTCAATAGGAGGTAAAGACCTAGAGGTGAGGTCTCTGAGCAAGGGAGTCCCATCCCATCCTCTGCCCTCTCTGTTGGCTGTTGTCCTCTCATCTTCATCAGGAGAATTAAAATCATGTAAAGTTTTGGCGGGGGGACTAGATGGTGGTCTCTGCGGCCCATAGACAGGAAAGTTTGCTTATACCCAGCGGGGGGGACCACTAATTGACATTCCTTTCCCCTCCCAGGGACCTTACAGAGTCCCCTTACCCTCACGGTACTGGGGGACAACCCGTGGGTGTAAGGCCAAATAGCAATAACCTTGTTACTTGCCAGGAATTGGGTCAAGATTTGATTTAACAAGCTTGGTTTTGGGAACTAAAAAATGAAAAAAGGAAAAGCCATAATCTTGAAAGGCAACAAGAGAGAAAACTGCTAACAGGATCTTGATTAAATTTCTCCCTCTTAGAGAATGTTGGACCGACGACACAAGACCTCAGACTTGTGTTATTCTAGCAGCTGAACACACCCCAGGCTCTTCTGACCGGCAGTGGCTCTGGAAGCAGTCTGGTCTATAGGTAAGCATGTCCAGGGCTTACAGGGAGAAGCTCCCAGAAATCCAGCTCTGCCTTGGGTTGCCCCGGTTCACGTCCAAAGATGTGCTTGGGCCACATCTCTGGAGCACAAGGTGGTAGACTGAGAGCTTTGATATTTCTACTCCTACGGCAGATGAGCTGGTATAACTCCAAAGGTATGGAATTTGCTGTTGTCTGTGACCCAGCAAATAAAAATAGAAAAATAATTCGATAGAAAAATAATAGAAATAGAAAAAATTTAAAAAACAAACCAAGCCTCATTCTATGACATTTTAGGCAGTGTGATAATATGCATATACTGGTCACTTTAATCTTTCCTACAGGGGCAGCTGGTTGCCCTAATGTTGGATGCTCTGTTCAAGGATGGTGAGCTAGTGTTCAGCTCAGGAAGCCACTCCACAGAGATGGCCACCAAAAGGGCTTCAGTGGTCCCATCTCAATTAACACCTGAAACACTGTTAATAATTACAGTAAAGGTCACAAATGGGTTTTTATTAGTGAAATTCATGGCTTACAAAGCAGCATGATGGATGTTACAATTATATGACATTTTAAGATCTGTTAATCAACTAACGTGTTTTGGAGACAGCCCATCCTTGCATAAACAGGATAAAGGTGTATGAGGGTGGCCTGTAGTGTATATTTAGAGACGATACCCAAGGCTTGATCCTCATATGGTCCTATCTCCAGGAAGGTTTAGGAAGATTTTGGCCTCTGAAACATTAGGAATCTGTTGAGAATGAAGCTTTCATGCTTGGAGCACCTAAAGTGCGGAAAGCTTACAGAAGCTTGTGTACTGTGTCTGCTTGCTACTGAATGTTTTGTTAAATGAATATCTGTATGTGTGGCAGATTTGGTCGGAGACTTACTTTTCATTATAACCTGGTAGCATGATTATAAAGGTGTAGCTAACCTTCAGCTAACTCAAACTTCTGTGGTTGCTCCTATCTACCAAAAAGCATTTAAGAATTCTGCATGACCACTTCAGTTTAGGACAGTTTGCAATTCTCACCTTCCTTAGAGGGCAATTTAGCTAGTTACTTATTCATGTCCCATGAGGGAAGTCATTCTGTGCCCCAAAGCAGCTTATCAAAGTATTATTTCAGACTTCATGCAGTACTCTCCCTGAAAGGAATTCAGGTAACATCTATGGATGTCTCATGCCCTTTTTGGAGATTAGTTTCCCAAGGAACTTGCTTAGCAATCCTGGCTTGTCACCTGAATCTGGAGTAATTTGAGTGTCTTCCAGTTCTCTTGCTCAGTAGAGGATGTCTGAAAAATCCAGTAATCATTTAATAAGGCTGCTTATGTCAGAAACTCAAATTCTTACCTTTTTGGTGTTTTGAACATTTTCCCCTGTTATGATTTATTAGTGTATTCTGCATAGACAATCCAATTATTCATCCTGCTGAAAAGTAGCGGATGCCTATAGATGCCTTTCTTTTTGTAAAAGGTATTGTTTTTCCTGAGACCTGGATGAATTTCCAGGAGCCATTCAAGGACATGAGAACACCCACTTAGAACTTGAAAGGTTCACCTCATGGCCCTCAGACCAGGCTAATGAGATGCGATAATTTGAACTCTGGCACTCCTTTCCTCACAGGCTGAAAGACTAGCACAATATTAGTGTCTATCTGTGCTTAAAGGCTGGAGCTATTGATCAGAGTCCAAAATTAGTTTGTGTAGGGGAACTTTTCTTAAAGACATAAAAAGATACCATTTAATATATTGTTTCCAAAATGTGTTTCTCACACATTTCCACTGTGAGAAAGAGGTTCTGTGGTCAAATAGGTTAAGAAACCTCAGCACACTCTTAGAGAATCCCAGTTGTTATCAGCAGCAAAAAAATGTATGTGATCAGTTTCTTAAACTTATTTAAATGTTTGAAAAGTTAGAAAATTGTGGCAAAGAGCATTAATTCTTGAGTCTTGGGAGTGTATTACCTTGATGAGAATGTTTGTGTATTTGAAACTAAAAATGTGTATCAGTTTATATTGCCACATACTGATTTTTATGGCATAATATATGGTGTAGAGAGCAGGTTGTCTAAAAACCAATATTGGCAAAATGCTGAATATTCAGCATGGTTTTATGAAGTTGACAGATGTGGAGTGTATTTTGCATGTGTCTTAACTTACAGATGAGGAAATGAAGTAGCAGAGAGATTAAATTAGCCAAGCCAGGGGTTTCGGTGCTAGGAAGTCTTGATATTGTAAAACATAGCCATATAACTTTAAGAAAATGAATCCAGACAAAAAGAAAACAAAATCATTGTAAACACATAGTCCACTTTAAGTTCACAAAATGTTTTAAACATAATTAAGGCTATGCTTGACTTATCTACTTGTTTATTTCCTACCAAGGATGACCGGGAACTAGCCATTGATATAGAAACATTCATTATTCTTACGTTTTCTTTCTTTTTTCTGTGTCCTCTCTCTCTCTCTCACACACACACACACAGTCTCAGAAGTACTAGTGCTGTATCCTGAAATTGTTTCTTTAGTTCTTGTCAAAATTCCTCCGATTTCATTTTTTGTGTCCTGAAATACTGTTGACATTAACATCCTCATTGCCTTCCAAAATATCTGACTTTATTTTTTGTATGTGCTTTTTACTCTTTGGTAGAGTTATGGATTCACTACCAGATTCTACTGTATGCTCTGACAACTATGACCACAATGGGTGAGTTGACTGATCTAAGTGGTGAAAAACACTGGGAGCATCAATGGCAATAACAGCTTTCTATCAGAGACTTTAAGCATCTTTGGTAACATTGTTTTTGAACCAGAGTGGAAAAAATAAGATCAGGTCAGAAGAGGGATGCTTGGTACTCAAAGATTGTTTGTGACTCTAAGTAATTAGCAAACAAAACCTTAGGAAACTATCAGAATGCCTGTGTATGAGACTCTCTCAAGAGTGATGCAAGAGAGTAGAGAATCCTACTTGGAGAAAGAAGGTGGTAGCGTTGGACAGGCAGCAGAGGAGCCCTCAGCATAAGGAAAGGAGCTAAGAGACCCTGTATCTGTCCCTCACCCTTCAGAGCTGGTGCCCCAAACTCAAAGCCATCATCACATTGGATGGAGCCCCTGCCTCAGGTTTAGTCAGTTGATCCTATTTGAGGAGAAGCAAAGATATCTGTGACTCATGAAGAGCATGAAGGTGGTGGAGGAACTTGATAATTAGGAAATCAAAATGGGCAAGAATAATGTGTGACTACAAATGGGACATAAATTTGAAGGAAATTTAAGTTAAATTTGCTGCCACACATGATGATCAGGTTCAGTAATAAAGAATTGTATTTAAATCTTGATTCATTAAACTTTTTTGAGAGTCCTAAACAATTTTTATTACCAACACATAGAGACTTGTTTCTAGAGAAAAATCAAGTACCAGGTGCCAAATAACAGATTTACATGAGAATTTTTAGGGACAACACATTGTAATTTGTAGCGCAATCATAGCCAATTTGAACCAAAAAAAAAAAAGTCGTGTATGCATTTATGTTGTTTCTTACTATTTACCTTTCAATCCTTTGAACTGACTCCAATGAATTGACATCAGAAATCTGTGCTGGAGTCAACAATGAAAGGTGATGTCATAATATATATTGGAGATGGGAGGAATTCAGGTTTGTGAAATTCAGTCTCAGAATTATTCATGGGAAAATAGTTTTCTGGACACTGATTCTAAAATTCTTTCTAAAAAGTTGGGTCTTAAGTAAGCTAAGTCATATTTATCATATCTTTTAGATTCAAGGAATTTTGTTGTTCAAATAAATTGGTCATATCACCGCTCCATGTGGCAAATCTCTAATAGATTTTTGCATTTGATGTTTGAAGTAAAATGCAGCAACCTTACATAGAGCTTTATAATAAGCTTCATGTGTTCAAATATAATTGGTACTTTTATAACCGATGCTGTTTGTTATACTCAGAAAGTTATTTCTTATCGTAAGATTACCAATATTGTCACCAAAATATTTTTTTATATTTTGAATTAATTTTCCACATTTAAATAAAACAAGCACTGCTGCTGTTGTTACTATTCCCTTTTAACGTCTCCCCAAATTAGTGTTTTATTCTGTACACTTTATGAGATGGCAGCTTAACATTACCCTTAATATGGCCCAAGGATTCTACAAAAGGAAATGCTGGTGTGTTTGTCAAAAGTGTTTTCTGGCCGGGCATGGTGGCTCAAGCCTGTAATCCCAGCACTTTGGGAGGCTGAGGCAGGTGGACCACGAGGTCAGGAGTTCAAGACCAGCCTGGCCAATATGGTAGAACCGCGTCTCTACTAAAAATACAAAAATTAGCTGGGCATGGTGGTGCATGCCTGTAGTCCCAGCTACTCAGGAGGCTGAGGCAGAAGGATCACTTGAATCCGGGAAGCAGAGGTTGCAGTGAGCTGAGACAGCACCGCTGAACTGCAGCCTCGATGACAGAGCAAAACTCTGTCTCAAAAAAAACAAAGTGTTTCCTGTGCAGATTATCTATTCACCACTTGCAGATTTGAAGTTTACTAAGCATGTGTGATATCTAAAAGTTCATTTGAAGAATAAGTTTCAATGCCAAAAATGTTTAAAAGTGGGATATAGGAAGATGATGCAAAGATCGAATATCCAAACATTTCCATTTTCACCAGGAGGACTTAATAGAATGTCTAACAGCTACTTTTAGATATTTTTGAAATGTGAGAGGGGTGAGTTAACACAAAGTAGACTGTGAGATTAAAATGTCTGTTCACTCTAAAATCTCAGCATTCACTTTCTTATTGTCAAGTTATTCATCAGACTCTTTTCAGAGACAACCTAAATGCAAGCTCTTAGAATATTACAACATCTTTTATATGAGATGACAGGAAATAATTTCATGGCCTTTTAAAGGATAGATGAGGGATTTGAATACCACTTTCAGATTAAGTAACTCCTCTATTGAATATTACACTGTTTTATGGTTCATATCTCTATTGTGGTTGAGAGGTATTGCCAGATTTATTCTCTGACAAGTAAATATTATTCAGTTTATAATTAATATCCACGTTGGGGGGAGATACTTTAGTCTATGTTAAAACTATCTTCAATGTTCAGTATCCTGTTCCACATAAAACTTTCATGCCCTAGTTTTAGCATTCATTGATTTTTATGTGAATCAGTTGTAACTGTGATCATTACAAAATGGTGATTTCTTTTTTAAAAAAGTAGTTTTTCTGTGTTTAATAAGTATCATTCTATTATAAGGAGAGCTATTCCTACCCCTATTTGTTCACTATTACTATGAACTTATAAATTCTTACATTATTTCAATGAATTACAATCCTTTCTGTCATTATTTATTTTGATCTTTAAATGGTCCCATATTTGGCCAGTGGGACTCCCTAAAAGCTAGCCCCTGTGTCCTTTTGACTTGACATGTTCCCATCACTTTTTGAGCATTTCCCCAGCCCTGGAATCAGCCATTTACCCAAAGAACCTCATGCCCTTTAGAAACCAATCAATATTTTGCATTTGGTATGCTGATTGCCATTGGCTCATTGCTACTTGTAGGCCTTTTTAATATATAGATGAGAGTACAGTTATACATATTGACATATACAGATATATGCACATATGCAACAATTTTAATGTTTAATACACAGTATATACATTTATATGTGTTCTGTAAACTACGTATTATTGTTTTGCCTATATGTTTTTAAATTTACTTAAATGGTATTAAGTTGTATCTCATTTTGTTAGTTTTCTGCTTAGTAACATAAGATTATTCTTCTTGTGCATACCTTTTGTTGTTGCTTTTAACTGGTATGAAAAATTGCACAGCATGCATGCATCCCCTAGTGAGGAACACATATATTGCTTCCTACCATTTGCCTTCACAAAGAGTGCCGCTAAATGATTATCCTTATGCCAGACCCCTATAGACCTGTTTGAGTATTTCTGTAGGAATATGAAACAGGACTTGATGGGCCATGGGATTGCATATTTTGAATTTTACTGAATACTGCCTATTGCTCTCACAATGGTTATACCAGTCTGCATCTCATGAACAGTGCATGATGGTTCCTACACATACACATTCACAACAACACTTGACATTATCAAACTTTCTAATTTATATAATCAATCTAATAGGTCATAACATATTGCATTATGTTTTACTTTGAATTTATGTGATAACTTATGAATTTGAGCATCATTTTATGTTCTTATAGCATTTGGGATTTCTTCTGTAATGGTCCATTCATGAACTTAGCCCGTTTTTCCACTAGTGTTCGTATCTTTGTCTTGTTAATTTACGTGTGCTGTTTTTGAATATTTTATATTTTAGAATAAGTTAATCAAATTTCTTTTAAAATTATGTTTAATTTTCAAAGTGATTATGTTACATTTGTAAACAATATAGCAATGATTCACTCTTTTTAGTAACATTAAAAACATGGTGCTATTGTTTGGAGGTTTGTACCCCCAAACTGCATGTTGAAATTTGATCCCCAATGTCGGAGGTGGGGCCTAATGGAAGGTGTTTGGAAGATGAATAGATTAATTCCCTCCCTTGGAGTGAGGGTGAGTGAGTACTCACTCTATTAGTTCTTGCAAGAGCTGGTGGTTTAAAAAGAGACCAGCGGCTTCCCGCACCTTGATTCCCATCTTGCCATTTGATCTCTGCACGTGTCAGTTCCCCTTCATCTTCCACCATAAATGGGAGCAGCCTCAGAAGCAGATGTTGGCATCAGGCTTCTTGTGCAGCACACAACTGTGAGCCAAATAAACCTCTTTTCTTTATAAATTACCCAGCCTCAGGTATCCCTTATTAAACAGACTCAGATGTATGGAATCCCATTCAAAAGTTTGGACTATCGCTTTATGTATTCAAATCATCCTTCATGTCAGTTTGAGACATTGAAGTTATGTTCTCTAATCCGTCATCTGCCTGTTAGCTTTGGCATTGTTGTTCTTCATTCTCTTCATGACAGAACTTTTTGCCTTATTATTTTACTTTTGAAGTTTGAAATTTTCCCACTTTCAGTCTACAAAGGTAATTTCTAATCCTCATAGTTTTAATTTACACATTTAATGCTTTAATCTACTTAGAGTCTGCCCTTCAATATGGTGTTAGGTAGGGATTTGGTTTCATTTTTCTCCCAATGGTAGGCTGATTTTCCAAATACCATCTATGAAACAATTCATCCTTTTTCCTTGTTTATGTAATCATCGTCAGTGACATATATCTACATAGGTTTATCTCTGAGCTCAATATTTTGCTCCATTGATACTTATGGCATCCCTACACCTTTTTTTATTAGCATGATTAGTTAAGTTATTAATGGAGCCTTTATATGTTGACATAGATTTTGTAGTAAGTATGTCAATATTCTAAAAAATTTTGAAAAATACCTATGTGGGCCCTGTGGTGTTTGGGAGAGGGAAGGGCTTTAAATACTAGGTTGATTTCTTTGTTACTTGAGTATTCTATTTCTATATAAATATATTTTCTTGCACTAATGTTAGTGTTTTATATTCGTCTAGGAATTTTTCCATTCCATCTAAGTTTTCACATTTATTAGCATATAATTGAATAATCTTATTTTAAAAAAATTTAGTTGTGTTCTAGTTATGCTCCCTTCTTGTACATTTTATTTGGATATTCACTCTGTTTGTTCTTGATTATTATTGCCACAGGTCTATTGTAGTAATCTTTTCAAAGAGACACACTTTTGTTTTGTTAATCTTCTCCACGGTTTTTTCTTCTCCAGTTCAGTGACTTATGCTTACCTCCTTATGTTTTGCTTCCTTATTACTCCATAGACTTTGCCTTGTGCTCCTTTTCCAACCTCTCTACTTAAATGTGTACTCTTTGCTTTTAACCATCTTGACTTCTTATTAATGCTTATATATTGGTAAATTTTCTTCTAAATATTGCTTCATTGTATCCTACAAACTTTGTCATGTTATTATCAATCAGTTCTTAGTATTTAAAATATTTCATGATTTCCCTTTTAACATAAGAGGCATTCAGTAATGTGTAATTTAGTTTCAAATGTGGGTTTTTTTAAAAAAGCGAATCATATTACAATATATTCAGAGAACAGCAATATGATATTGATCCTGTGGACTTTATCCTGTGGAAGCTTTCTTTATGGTACAGAGAGCTATGATGTTGGTCTGTCCTTGTGCCCTCATAGGTCTTTTGCTGTTTCTAGAAGGTGATAGAATTTTCTCTTTGTCTCCATTAGATACTTAAAGCTGATATGTTTCTTCTTTCTTGAATTTTGGGAAATTTATCATCATAAATTTTCACATTTTATTTTGCATTTTTAGTTTTCATTTCTTCTTAGATTTTCATATTCTAGATGTTAGATAGCTGTTTTTATCCTCCATAACGTTCTTCTTTAGTATGTTCTCTTTATTCTTTTCTACTATTTTCTGGGTAAGTTTCTCAATCTAATCTTCTAACTCTAAATTAATTAGCTTTTCACATGTATCCAAACTACTATTTATCCCTCAACAAGTTATATTTTTTTGACAGTCATACTTTTACAGTTAAGGCTTTCTCTTTTATTTTTTCTTACGACTCCGATTCTCATTTCATGTTTCAACATCTTCCTTTGTGTCCTCTTATCCTTAAGAATATTTGTCATGCTTACTTTAAAATCTTGGTCAGTGTGTTCCAGTAGTTTTGCTACAGTCGGTATGCTGTTGTTCAGCTTGTTGTATTTCTTTTTCAGTAGTTGTATTCCTCAGATATCTAATCATGTTGGTTTGTGAACTCAGATTTTTTGTGGCTGTTGGCTACTCTGGTCATTTGTATTGGGGAAGGACTGAAAGACAATCTCAGTCTGCTGCTGTTCTTGCAACATAATTATTAATAGCACCCACTTTTTCCTTTCAAAAGTGTCCTGGTTTGGGCAGGAATTATATAGTCAGTCTCACTGAAATCTAGGACGTAAGCTGTGTCATTGTCAGTAAGTTTAAAATGAAGAGAAGTGATGTGCCCCAGGGTAGAGAGTCTCAGGAAGCATGAAACACTGACCAGGCAACTCCTCTGGGTTGTGAAAAGGAAAAACTTTAGACAAGGTAAATTTAAGAGTTTAATAGTGCAAGAATGATTCTTGAGTTGGGAAGCTTTTAGAACGAGAACAAGTTCTGAGAACTGCAAGCTGGCAACGTGGCCAGACAGCATTATGGACAGAAAATGGAAGTGAGGTCCAGAAACAGCTTTGTTGTTTACAACTGGTTACAGCTGGATGTTTTGTCTTATTTGAATCAGTCAGCCACCCGCAATTGACTGAAGCTCAGCTGCTGCAATTGACTGAGACACAGCTATCTGTTACAAGTGTATATTCTATTCATAATTATGCTGTTAGTTTACACACTAGGTTAGCTTGCAGTTTGTTGCATAAGGACTCAAGTACAGAGGCAACCACAGGGAAAATTTTGTTTAATTAAACAACTATATCACCTTGAAGCTCCTGAACAAAGCAGCATTGGAGGAGACAATCTCTCTGGTTTGTAACCTGGGCTTTGGAGATGGAGGCAGGTGGAGGAGTGAAGGCCCAAGGATGGCTCTTCAGCCCTTCCCTGTTTTCATCAGCCAGCCTAATGCTCTCCTAATTTTACTGTAACTACTCCTGGGTAGTTGCTGTTGTTGTCTATGGAGACAGGCAGGGATGGTCACTATTGTTTCCAAATGGCTAAATTGCATGTGTTTTGTTTTGTTTTGTGTTTTTAGAACAGCTAGTTTATTAGTTGTAGGGTTATTGTAGCTAATTTGAATAAAAATTAAGCCTACAAATTCACATGGTATTTGATTATGTACAATTTAGTTTAATTCTTTAGCCCTGACCCAAATGAAGTGATATCACTAACCCATGATGGAGTCCTCAGTGAAAGTGAAACGATATCACTAGCCTATAATGGAGCCATCAGTGAAAGGTGTTATGCGTGTGTACGTTCATAAAGATACACACAAATGTTAACTATAGAGTTTCTTGGACACTGTTTCTAAAGTACTGGTAGTTTCAGCTTCTGTATGTAACATCCTTTTCTTTTTTGGGTCTAGTTGGATACAAGATAAGTAGATCACAAGAAGTCTACTTCTTCTTCCTAGCTGAATTGACTAGTAGCTAAAACTTTTAGAAAACTGTTGGATTGCCTGTGTATGAGATTCTACCAGGTTAGGGTATATTAGTTTCTAGGGCTGCTTTAACAAAGTATCACAAACCAAGTGGCTTAAACAAAAATTAATGATCTCATAGTCCTAGGGACTAGAAATCTGAAATTGAGGTTGTCAGTAGGGTTGGCTTTTTATGAAGGCTATAAGGAAGAATCTGTTTGATACCTCTTTGCTAGCTTTTTCTGGTTGCTGGCAATCTTTGGCATTCCTTGGCAGGTAGACTCTTGTCTAGAGTAACTGCAGCTATTTGACCAAAAGTGTAAGTCCAAATTGTGTTTGTATCTGAGTAATATGCTTTTATAATTCCCCAGCCCACAGCCAATTGAGTCGATGGTAGTAACCTATGATAGAGCCACCCATGAAATGTGAATGAGAAACAAAGATTTATATACAAGTAAGTGTATATATACATATATACACATAACATACACGCATGCATACACATACACACACAGAAACATAAAACAATGAAAGAGAAAGAGAAGTTGATATTTGTAAAATTCACTGTCAGGCATATCCTTGGAAATACAGAGTATCTTTGACACTATGTCTAAATCTTCTCACTGTAGGATCTATAGATAACCTTCTATTTTTTTTTTCAGACCAAATTGGATAAAAGAGGATGAAGTCATGAAAGGGATGCTTCTTCCTCTTAGTATATTTGTCACTCTAAGTTAGTAGTATCCAATCCCTTAGGAACCTCTGAGGTTTTCCATTTATGAGACTCTCCTACTACTAGAGTGGGCCAAAGGGAGAGAGAATCCTATATGGAGCAATGGGGAGGTAACAGGTGACAGGGAGGAGTGAAGCACTCAGCAAAAAGAACAGAGTTCATGAAACCGTAATAGGTTCCTCACCTTCTAGAGTTCTACCACCATGTGAGGCTGGTGCTCCAAACCCAAACCCACAATCATTTTGTAGGGAGTTCCTGACTCAGGCCTACAGCTACATGGTCATATCTTCTGGGCAGGAAAGACAGCCATGATGGGTGAAAGTAAAGAAGTGACAGAAGGACTTAGGAATCAAGAATTTAGATGGGGTAAGAGGCATGTTACCTTACAGACTGCAGTTACATTAGAAATAAATGCCACTGGCCAGGCATGGTGGCTCATATCTGTAATCCCAGCACTTTGGGAGGCCAAGACAGCTAGATCACTGGAGGCCAGGAATTTGAGACAAGCCTGACCAACATGGCAAAACCCTGTCTCTACTAAAAATACAAAAATTAGCCAGGTGTGGTGGTGCATGCCTGTAATCCCATCTACTCAGGAGGCTGAGGAAGGAGAATTGCTTGAACCTGGGAGACGGAGGTTGCAGTGAGCCAAGATGGTACAACTGCACTCCAGCCTCAGTGAGAGTGAGACTCCACCTAAAAAAAAGGATACACCTAGTTCGAATTAGTGATATACACATGAATATTTAAATGTCAACCAGATAGTACATCGTAGAGTAACTGTAGCTGTTTGATTCAAAAAGTAAGTTTAGAATTACATGTGTGTCCAACTATCTACTTTTATATTCCTTTAGCCTGCATGCAGAATTGACATCAATGACCTATGATAGAACCACCAATGAAATGTGAATTATAAAATATATATACACAAATATTTAAAGAAATATATATGCAGATATACATACTTCTGTCTATCTAGACACACAGGGAGAGAGAGAAAGGGAGAGAAAGAGAAAAGAGAGAGAGAATCGACAGAGAGAAAGATGAAGATTATGTGCTTACACTCAGGATCATCTATGGCCATACAGAATGTCTTTTACACTGTTTATAAACCTCCTCACTATAAGCCCTGCAGGCCCCTTATCCAACTTTTTGATTAAATTGGATAAAAAAGGAACAGGGCAAAAAAGGGAAACTTCTTGTTATTGTCTTGTCACCCTTAGTAGCAGGCACATACTTAGGAAAGTCAGATTTTCTGTGTATGAGACATACTAGAGTGGACCAAGGGAAGAAAATCCTATGCAGAGCAACAAGCGAGTAACAGTGGACAGGGAGCAGTGGAGCCCTTAGGGAAAAAATACAGAGCTAATGGCCCTGGCAGGGTTCCTCACACCCAGAGCTCTACCACCATGTGAGGCTAACACTGCAAGCCCACACCCATCATCACATTGTATGGGGCAGTTTCTTGACCCTGTGTGAGAGCAGAGAAGACACCTATAATGGCAAAAACAAGGGACTCATGAAGGGATTTTAGTGTCAGGAAATGAGGTGGGGTCAAGGGGATTTGTATATAGAAACTGCAGCTGAATTTGAAATAAAGTAAACCACCAAATTCTTAGTTTGTGCTGTATTCAATTGTAAAGAACTAAACATCGCTTGTGAGTAATTCAAACCAGAAAGTGAAGTCCAGGATGTCATATTGGTGTTGGACGATACATATATATATATTTAAATTCTGTAGCACTGCCAAGTCTAAACTCAAATCAGTACCCTGGAGTGGAGCTGTCAGTGAACTGTGAGACAGAAATAATATAGAGGCTGGGCGTGGTGGCTCACGCCTGTAATCCCAGCACTTTGGGAGGCCGAGGTGGGTGGATCACGGGGTCAGGAGATCGAGACCATCCTGGCTAACACAGTGAAACCCCATCTCTACTAAAAATACAAAAAATTAGCTGGGTGTGGTGGCGGGTGCCTGTAGTCCCAGCTACTCAGGAGGCTGAGGCAGGAGAATGGCATGAACCCGGGAGGCGGAGCTTGCAGTGAGCCAAGATCCTGCCACTGCACTCCAGCCTGGGCAACAGAGGGAGACTCCCCCTCAAAAAAAGAAAAAAAAGAAAAAGAAAAAGAAATAAATCAATATAGATATAAGGATGTATGAACAAGGGAGGAAACGATTATATACCATTTATATATACCTATATGCATTCATATTAAATCAAAGCATGCACCCACAGGTACTGCAGAGAAATATAAAGGTTGAGATTAGGGAAGTTCCCATTCAAGGGCATTAATGGAAAAACAAAAAACTTTTGACACATGTGTCTGCGTGATCTCACTATAGGATATGAAGGTGACTTTATGTCTTGAATGAATTTAGATAAAAGATGGCCACATAAAAAGAAGAATGATTTTTCTTACTAGTCTGTTTGATACTCTTGAGTAAAAATAAAAAATAATTTTCAGACTGCCTGTATGTGAGACCTTACTATAATGGCTGAGGACAGCAGAGAATCCTCTTTGGAAACAGGAAAGCACAGCAGGGACGGAGAGTAGTGAAGACCTCAGGAGAAGAGAAAAAAGCTAACAACCCTAGAAATGTTTTCGACCCTGCAGAACTCTGCCACAATACAGGGTGGTACTCAAAACCCCAAATACCATCATATTGGATTGTGTCCTTGACTCAGACCTGCAGTTACTTTACCGTACTTGTGGACCAAGAGAGACAATCAAGTGAAGAAGTAATGGAGGGCTTTCGAGGCAGCACATTTAGTGGAATAAGAGGGCTGACTACCTCCACTCAAAAGTTTAGTTTGAAATAACTGCCACCACAAAGGCTGTCACGCATTGGTACTGAGGTCATAATAAAGAGGTTTATTTAAATCTGAAAGCATTACTATTTTCCCCAGCCTAAGATGTTGGTTGCCATCATATAAATCCTCCTTTTTAATAAAAAAAATGACATTTTAGAACCAAATAGTGCTATACACATGAATAGTCAGAACTTAACTGGTTTATGTGCAGAGTAATGAAAGTTAGTTTTACCAGAAAAGTAAATTTTGAATTGTGTCTCCTGTCTGACTGTATTCTTTTGTCATCCTCTAGTCCACCCACAAATGAATTATCAGGAGTGAACCCAGAGGCACGTATAAATGAAAGGTGAGTTATGCATATGTATGTCTTTATTTATCGAATTATAACTGAGCATAGAAGTATTCACACACGCAGGCACATAAACAAATATATCCATCCATCCATCCATGCATCCATCCATACACACTTCTCTCAAACACATCCACTAACAAATCCATGCATACAGTGGAAACATACAACAAGGAGACAGACGGCCGGACATTTGTGGAGTTTATTCTGGGAAGCCTGCGTGGCCATAGAGAGTGGTTTTTAACAGGATTTCCAATTCTTCTCCTCGTAGCCTTTGTAGGTAACATTGCTTCCTTTTCTAACGGAGTGTTATAAAAAGGAGCAGGTCATAGGAGAGCTGCTGCTTCGTATGTTAGTGTATTTGTCACTGTTAGTTCCTAGTAAGCAGTTTCTTAAAGGACTCAGATTTCCTGAGTTTGAGAGCCCACCAGATTGACAGAAAGGAGGAGAAAATCCTGTTTGCAACATGGAGGAGATAGCAGCTGACAAGGAGCAGTGAAGCCCTGGGCAGAAAAGAACAGAGCTAATGGAACATGGACTTGTCCCTCACACTCCAGAGCTCTGTCAACATATGAGGTTGGTGCTAAAACACAAACACAAGCACACCACCTCATTGGATGCAGCCCTTCCTTAGGCCCACAGCTACTTGCCTGTGTCCCATGGACAGGAAAGACTAGCATGATGGGTGAAAGGAAAGACGTGATGGAGAGATCCAGGAAGTGGGCCATAGATGGGATTAGGAGGAGGAATGCCTACACAGTGGAGTTGAATTTAAAAGAAATTCACCCACAAAAGGCTGTCTGTCGTGCATTGGCCAGCTCCAGTGGTACAGAGTTTTGGTGAACTCTTGAGTCAGTGAGTCTTAGATAGATGTGCTGCAATCATATAAAGTATGATGTGTAGGGTAAATGGCATGGTAGATTCCAAAGAACCAAATACACACATGACTTCTGTAAGGGTAAGGCAATTTACAGGTTGAAAAGTAGTTGGAAGGTCGGGTGCGGTGGCTCAGGCCTGTAGTCCTAGCACTTTGGGAGGCCAGGGCGGGTGGATAACGAGATCAGTAGTTCAAGGCCAGCCTGGCCAACATGGTGAAACCCCATCTCTACTAAAAATACAAAATTAGCCGGGTGTGGTGGCGGGCACCTGTAGTCCCTGCTACTCGGGAGGCTGAGGCAGGAGAATTGCTTGAACCCGGGAGGCAGATGTTGCAGTGAGCCGAGATCATGCCACTGCACTCCAGCTTGGGTGACTGAGTGAGACTCTGTCTCAAAAAAACCAAAAACAACAACAACAAACAAAAACAAAAAACCAAAACAAAAGCAGTTGGAATTATTTTGAACTGAAAACCTTAAGTCTAGGAAGTTACATGTTGTCTTAGTATGTACATGTTAACTTCTTTGGCATGGCTCTGTGTGTGAATTGAGAGTACCTTCTAGTAGGCTGGCCAATGCACCATGTGATATCAAGGAATACAGTTATACATGTATCTATGCATATACAAACACATACATACATGCATTCATACACACAAGAGAGACCGAGTAGGGCTATTGAGTGTGACAGGCATCCATGGGAACAAGGAGTTCCCTTGAAACTATTTCTAGAGTCCTCTCAGAATGAGCTTTGTATGCAATATTGTTTTGTTTTTTGGATGGATGTAGGAAAATGGGGAGGAACTCATAGAGGGAGACTTTTTATGTTAGTGTTTGTCACATTACCTTTCTGTGAGAATGAGACTTTCCTAGTAGCATGAACCAAGGGAGAAGCGAATCCTGCTTGCAGGGAGAAGGAGATAGGAGTGGACAAAGATCAGAGAAATCCCAGCCAAAACAAAGAACAGAGCTAATAACCCTGGAATTATTTCACCCCCTCCAGAGCTCTACCATTATGTGAGGCTGACTGCCTTTGCCCATACCCACTCTCACATGGGATGGAGCCCTTGCTTGAGGCCTCCAGCTACTTGGCCGCAACTCTTGGGCAGCAAAGAAAACTAGGATGGGTGGAAAGTGAGGAGGTGATTGGAGGTGATAGAGAATGAGGAACTCAAATGGGATTATAAGAAGGGAGACTCAGGAACTAAATTTGAACTAGAATTAAATGCTCTCCAAAAATGCTGTTACACCTTGAGGTGTAGATACCCTTACTTAATCTGCATGCATCGCTATGGTCACAGCCTAAAATGCTCACTGTTGGCATATGAAACCTCATTTCTAATAAAAAGACAAATGCCATCCCAGGTCAATTTAGTGATATACATACATGCGAATAATAAAAGTGTAACTGGGGAATGACACATAGACTAACTGTAGCTATTTGTTGCAAAACATTAGAATTACGCATTGTGTCTGACTCTGACCATATTTGTCCTTTAGTCCCGATCCGACTGACCTGGTGGGAGTCATCATTGGCTCAGCCCCAATGACAGGTGAGTTATAAAAGATGTACACATGACCAGGTGCAATGGTTCACACCTGTAATCTGAGCACTTTGGGAGGCTGAAGCAGGCAGATACCCTGAGGTCGGGTGTTTGAGACCAGGCTGGCAAACATCGTGAAACCCTGTCTCTACTAAAACTACAAGAACTAGCCAGGTGTGGTGGCAGGTGCCTCTAATCCCAGCTACTCAGGAGGCTGAGGCAGGAGAATCGATTGAACCTGGGGAAGTGGAGTTTGCAGTGAGCTGAGAACATGCCGCTGCATTCCACCCTGGGCAGCAGGAGCGAAACTGTTGCAAAAAAGAAAAAAAGAAAAAAAAAAAGATGTACACACACACACAAAACAGTGACAGAGAAAGAGACCGAGATTAGTGGGATTAACTCTCAGATGTGTTCATGATAATACAGTGTTTCTTTCACACAGGTTCTTTATCATCTCACTGTATCATGTATAGATAACTTCCACATTTTTACATTGTTTAGAAAAAAAGAAACTGACTATAGATAGAGGCTTCCATCTGTTACTGTCTTGTCACCCTTAGTAAGTAGCGGGCAAATGCTTTGGAAAAGCAGATTTTTTGTGTACCAGACATACCAGAGTAGGCCCAGGGAAGAGAGAATCCTGTTTGGAGTGAGGAGGAGGTAGGAGTACTTGGGGAACTGTGAAGCCCTCAGCAGAAAGCAACAGAGGTATGAGCCTTAGAGGTGTTCTCCACCCTCCAGAACCCTGCCACCACAGAGGCTGGTGCTCCAAACCTCAAATCACCATCCTATTGGATTGTGCCCCTGTGTCAGACCTCTAGTTACCTGACCCTTTTTGTGGGACATGAGAAACCACCATACTGGGTGAACATAAGGAGCTAATGGAGGGCCTTTTAAGCAGGACATTGAATGGAATAAGAGGGCTGACTACCTACAAATTGGAGTTGAGTTTGAAATAACTGCCACCACAAAGCTGTCACACATTGGGACTGAGGTCATAATAAAGAGGTTTACTTAAATCGGGAAGCATTACTATTTTCCCCCGCCTAAGATTTTGGTTGTCGCCATATAAATCCTCATTTCTAATAAAGAGGAAAAGACATTCCAGGTTCCAGTAGTGCTATACACATGAATAGTCAGAAATTAATTGGTTTCTGTCTAGAGTAATGAAAGGTAATTTTTCCAAAATATAAATTCAAAATTATGTCTCCTCTCTGACTGTTTTCTCTTATCATCCACTAGTCCACAGACAAGTGAATTTAAAGGAGCAACCGAGGAGGCACCTGCGAAAGAAAGGTGAGTAATAAATAGTTAAAGTCACCTGTCAGCATAAGTGTGCATAGAACTATACACACACAGGCACATGAGCAAGTATACCCCATCCATCCATCCATCCATCCATCCATCCATCCATCCACACGTCTCTTCAACACACTTACACAAACTAATCCATGCACATGATGGAAACATAGACCAAAGAGAAAGGAGACTGGTGGACATTTGTGGAATTTACTCTCAGGAGCCTGCATGGCCACAGAGATTTTTTTTTTTTTAACAGAGTTTCCAATTCGTCTCATTGTAGCATTTGTTAGTAACTTTGCATCCTTCTTTGGTGGAGTTCTATAAAAAGGAGCAGGTCATAGGAGATTTGCTTCTTCCTGTGGTGTATTTGCCACCCTTAGTTCCTACTAAGCAGTTTTTTTATGGGACTCAGATTTCTGACAGGAATTCATTGGTTTCTGTCTAGAGTAATAAAAGCTAATTTTCCAAAAAAGCAAATTTAGAATTGCATCTCCTATCTGACTGTATTCTTTTATCATCCTCTAGCCCACACACAAGTGAATTTAAAGGAGCAGCCCTGGTGTCACCTATCAGTGAAAGGTGAGTTATAAATACATGAAGACACACGTATGCATAAGAGTGCATAGAGCTATACACACACGAAGCACATACACAAATATATCCATCCATCTTCATCCATACACACTTTTGTCAACACATTTACACAAACAAACCCATGCAAAAAATGGAAACACAAAACACGGAGACAGATGGACATTTGTGGAATTTACTCTAAGGAGCCTGCATGGCCATACAGAGTGTTTTTTAACAGGGTTTCCAATTCTTCTCATTGTAGCATTTGTAGATAACTTTGCACCTTTTTTTGATGGAGTTGTATAAGGAGGTCAGTTCGTAGGAGAGCTGCTTCTTCCTGTTAGTGTCTTTGTCACCCTCAATTTCTGCTAGGCAATTTTTTAAGGGATTCAGGTTTCCTGAGTTTGAGACCCTACCACAGTGTTCCAAGAAAGGAGAGAATCCTATTTGCAACATGGAGGAGATAGCAGCCAATAAGGAGTAGTGAAGCCCTGGGAAAAAAAGAACGGAGCTAATGGAACGTGGACTTGTCCCACACACTCGAGAGCTCTGTCCACATGTGAGGTTGGTGCCTAGACCCAACCCAAACCCACCACCTCATTGGATGCCGCTTTCCTCAAGTGTGCGGGTACTTCACTGTGTCTTATGGGCAGGAGAGACTAGCATGATCAGTGAAAGGAAGGAGGTGGTGGAGGGTTTTCCCAATCATGTGAAAACCTCTCCTGGAAATAAATCATAAAGGTGTAAGTAATATGGAAAACCTGATTCAAGTTAATTATAGTGTAATGCTCAAGAAACCTTGCAAAATGAATGAGATTTTACAGAAGGAATAAAAGGATTGTGTTTAATCAGTGGCTGATTAAGGAAACATCTAGGTGAGAATTCTTAGCTGCTCATTAAGCAATAGCATGTGAGTTTTGTGTGTAGTATTGATTTTTAAGCCAATAAATAAATTTTTAAAAGAATTTATTTTATAGGACGTTGGAGGCATGGGCAAATTAAAACGTATTTCTATTATTATTATTATTTTTTGAGATGAAGTCTCGCTGTTTCCCAAGCTGGCATGCAGCGGCGTGATCTCGGCTCACTGTAACCTCCTTCTCCTGGGTTCAAGCGATTTTCCTGCCTCAGCCTCCTGAGTAGCTGGAACTGCAGTCATGTGCTACCATGCCAGACAAATTTTTTGTATTTTTGGTAGGGGCAGGTTTTCACTATATTGGCCAGGCTGGTCTTGAACTCCTGCCCTCGTGATCTACCCGCCTCAGCCTCCCAAACTACTGGGTTTACAGTCATGAGCCATCAGATTGTATGGAGGCCCTGCCTTGGGTCTGTAGTTACTTAACCCTATCTGAGGGGCAGGAAAGACATCCATGATTGGTGAAGAGTTACTGGTGGTATTTGAACGTGAGAAGGCAGAAAATTACAAGGGCGAGCAAGGTGGGTGTTTACAAACTAAAGTTGATTTTATGTAAATTTTGCCAGAAACAGTAACTTGGGGATTAGGTTTAGGAGTAAAGAAATGTATATAAACTTGATTCAGTAAGTTTTTTTCACAGGCTGAAAAATTTCATTACAAACATCTAAAACCTCATTTCCAGAGAAAAATTAAATACCATGTTTCAAATAAATAACTGATTAATGTCCATTTTTCAGGGGAACTAGATTATAAATTGGAGAATAATTATTACTAATTTGTATCAGAAAATTAAGTCTAGGATAACATGTGGAGTCTTGCTATGTTCATTTTTAATCCTTTAGCTATTACCTCATTGAATTAAAAAGAGTAATGTGTGGTAGAGTCATCAATGATGGGTGAGATTTCAAAATACGGAGAGAAAGAAGAGAGGCATATATTAAGATTGGTAAAATTCACTCACAAATGAAGTAATAAAGAACTGCACTTAAATTGTGATTCATTAGTTTGTTTTTTAAGGCCCAAGAGCACCTTTACATAATATAAGGTTTTCTTCTAGGAAAAAATGATATACGCATTGACATATACATTTTCAGAGTTCAGCCAGTTTATAAATGTAGAGCAATTGTACATAATTTCAGCCAGAAAAGTATGTCTCTGAAGTCACTTGACCTGCAGTGTACATTTTTAATCGTTAGCACTGGCCCGGATAAAATGACATCAGTAGTCTTTCACTAATTTGATATATATTTGATATAACTCACCTTTCAATGGTGGTGTCATTGAAAACTACTGACATTATTAATTTGGGTCAGTGCTAAAGGATCTATCTACACACACACACACACAACACACATGTATGTGTGTGTGTGTATATATACAGATATATCTTTTAGCTATATATGTAATATATATAGATATATAAATATGTATTTGTGTGTATATAGATATACATATATCTATATACATATGTCTACATATGTATATAGATACACATATCTATATACATGTCTACATATGTGCATATTTAAATGTGTGTATATATATCTATATATACATATCTATATGTAGATATATTCTTTAGCACTGACCCAAATTAATAACATCAGTAGTCATATATATCGTTTAATATATATATGAGCATGTGTGTGTATATATATGTAAACATATATGTATATATCCTTTAGCATATATATGTATATATACACATATATAGTTTATATATACATATATGTGTGTGTATATGCAGGTATATCTTGTTTTATTGTGCTTTATTTTATTGCCCCTCAGATATTACTTTTTTGTAAACTGAAGGTTTGTAGCAACCCTACATTGAGCAAGTCTCCTGGTTTCATTTTTCCAACAGCGTGTTCTCACTTTGTGTCTCTTGTCACATTTTAATAATTCTTGCAATATTCCAAACTTTTTATTATCATATCTGTTATGGTGATCTATGATCAGTGATCTTTGATGTTACTATTGTAATTGTTTTGGGGCAACACGAACCATGTCCATATTAAGATGACAAGCCTAATCAATGACATGTTTGTTGTGACTGCTCCACTGACTAGCCATTCCCCCATCTTTCTCCTTCTCCTTGGGCCTCCCTATTCCCTGAGACACAACAATATTGAAAGTAGGCCATTTAATAAGCCTATGATGGTCTCTGAGTGTCCTAGTGAAGGGAAGAGTCACATGTCTCTCACTTTAAACCAAAAGCTAGAAATGATTGTGAGGAAGGCTAGACTTCTTGCACCATTTCAGCCAAGTTGTGAATGTAAAACAAAAACAAAAACAAAACAAAACAGAAAAGCCAAAAAACTTCTTGAAGAAAATTAAGACTGCTACTCCAGTGAACATACAAATGTTGAGAAAGAAAAACAGTCTGATTGCTAATATGGAGAATGTTGTAGTGGTCTGGATAAAGGATCAAACCAGCCACAGCATTCCCTTAAGCCAAAGCGTAATCCAGGACAAGGTCCTCACTCTCTTTGATTCAGTGAAGCCTGGGAGAGGTAAGGAAGCTGCAGAAGAAAAGCTTGACGCTAAAAGGTTTGTTCATGAGGTTTAAGGAAAGAAGCCATCTCTATCACATAGAAGTGCAAAGTAAACAGCCAGTGCCGATGCAGAAGCAGCAGCAAGTTATCCAGAAGATCTAGGTGAGATAACTGATGAATGTGGCCAAACTAAACAACACATTTTCAATGTAGACAAGATAGCCTTTTATTGGAAGAAGATGCCATCTAGGACTTTTATATTTAGAGAGGAGAAGTCAATGCATGGTTTCAAATCTTCAAAGCCAGGCCAATTCTCTTGTTAGGGGCTAATGAAGCTGGTGACTTTAAGTTGAAGCCAACAATCATTGACTATTCTGAAAATCCTGGGGCCCTTACGAATTATGCTAAATCAAGCAAGATGGGTGACTAGAGATGTCTGGTGCTCATCTCCCCTACAAGAAAGAACCGAGGCAAGAAATAAACATCTAAGATTTGATTAGAGTATCAAAGGGATAGTCCTGGAGTGCAGCAAAGGAGTGGAGACACATCTGTGGTGACTGAAAGTTGCCATAGTACGGAAGCACTCAGCCTGTGCAGCCCCTTCTGTCCCATCTGGATTGAATTGGCCCAGAGACAGGAGGGACTTCTCATTGCAGGGTGAAGGTAGGCAGAAGATCCCCACCAGCCCCACTTCCATCACAAACACAAAGTCTTTACAACAAGAGAATCTCACAGTCTTTGCAAGCCCTCAGGCCAGTTTGGAGTATTGCCAAGGATTCACACAGCTGCATGTCCTGGACTAGGAGTACAAGGTGAAGACTTCCCACCCCCAGAGACTTAAGCTGCAGCAACACAGCACCATCTTGAGAACAGAGTCATCTCTTGAGTGTGCCCTCCTCTGGGGGCCAGTAGTCACTGTGCCTCTCCAGCACTGGAGCTTTATCTTCAGTACACCAAGCCCACATGGGTGGGTTAAAGCCACAATCCCAGCTGTGTGGAGGTTGGTCCCAGGACTGGCTGTAACTCAAGTAATGCAGAGTAGGGAAATCAACCGCCACCACCACACTTCCAGACAGAGGAATAATCTGCAGTCCCATCCAGGGTAAATTCACTCTTAAGACAGCCAAACCACTACATGCCCTCTCCCAAGTGGGAGAGGCCCCTAAGCCTCTGAGCAGCTGATACACCCGCAGGTCAACAAAGTGACTATGAGCCCATGCTCAGGACCTGAGAAACAGCCTTGCGGGCCCCATCAACCACAGACATGCTGCTGGCGTGCCCAGTAGCCCTCTGCTTTTAATAAGGGCCTGAGAAACAGTCCCACAGGCTGCCCCCAGCAGGCACACCACCAAGTGGGCCTTGCACCTGTGTCTCAGACCTGAGAGACAAGCAACTGTGTATGCCCAAGTCTCAGGGCTGAGAAGCAACCCTGGGAGCTTACTCAGGCCAACTAAGCAGCCACATACCTATGTCCCAGCTTGAGGAACAGCCCTTTAGGCCACCCCCCACAGAAACACTCCCAGGCCAACTAAGCAGCTGTGCAACCTTGGATGAGCCTGAGAAATACTCCTGTATCCATTCCCGGCAGATGCACCTCCAGACCAGCCAATCAGCCATGAATGCCCATGTCCTGGACCTAAGAAAGAGCTCCATGGGCTACTCCCAGAAGACATGCCCTTACGCCAGCTGAGCAGCCTCCTGTCCACATCCTGGCTCATAGAAGCAGTCCCCAGGGCTTCCCCTGGCAGGCACCACCCAGGCCAGCTGAGCAGCAGTGTGCCCACATCCTGAGCTAGAATAGCTCTATGGACTACCCCCAGCAGACACACATCTAGGACAGCTGAGAAGTCATTTGACTGTATCCCAGGCCTGAGAAACACCCCTCTTGGCCAGCCCTGGCAAAGATACCTTCAGTCCATCTTAGCAGCTATGCACCTATATATTTGGCCCATGAGTTTCCCCCAGCAGACTGCCCCCAGGCCAGATGAGCAGCTGTGTACCCACATACCAGTTATGGGAAACAGCCCTTCAGGCCACTCCTGGAGTGCATGCTTCCAGGCCAGGCAAACAGCTGTGTGCCTGCATCCTGGGCCTGAGAAACTGTCCTGCAAAGCACATCTGGAAGTCATGCCCTGGTTGAGCAACTGCATCCCCATGCTCCTGGCTAGAGTGATGGCACCATGGCCAGCGGCATAAAGCCATACTCCAAATTTTCTGACCCACTGTATGCCTGCACACACCCTTACCCTGAGAAACAGCCCAGTGAGCCCACCCCTGGCAAGGCTGCACCACCATCACTACAAACTTCCTTAACCTAGGCCACTGAGTAACTTGCAAATGTTACTAGTGTGGATCACAGCTGAATAAACTACATGGAGACTACACTTACTGCATCCATGTAGAACCAAGGCCGGTATACCCCAGTGAACTGACATCCAAGACCCATTCATACAAATTAATTCATACAAGTAAACCTACTCCATAAAATTGGAAAAGGTGACTTTTTCACCAGATGCATAGAAATCAATTTAGAAACACAGCAACCATGAAAATGCAAGAAAACATGTCACCTACAAAGGGAAATAATAATTATCCAGTAATAGAACCCGATCATAAACATATGATGTGACAGAAAAAAGAATAATCTTAAGGAAACTCAGTGAGATGTAAGGTAATACAGATGGACAAGTCAATGAAATCAGGTGAAAGAGAAATTCAGTAAAGATACAGATATCATAAAAATAACCAAACAGAAGCCCTAAAAGCTAAACAGTTCAATGGATGAAATGAAAAAATACAATCAATGGCTTTACAGACAAGAACAAGCAGAAGAAATAATTTCTGAACTTGAAGACAAGTCTTTTGAAATAACACAGACAAGCAAAAAAGGATAAAAAAGAATGAAAAAAGCCTACAGGATTTATGGGACACCATTAATTTGATCAAATATTCATATTATGGGCATTCCAGAAGGAAAAGTGTAGAGAAAATATGAGGAAAACATATTTAATAAAATAGCATAAAACTTCCTAACTCTTGAGAGAGAGCTAGACATCTAGTTCCAGGAAGATCAAAGAACCCCAAATACATTCAACCCAGACATTATAGTCAAATTGTGAAAAATCAAAAGACAAAGATTTTTTAAAATAGCAAAAGAAAAGTAACACACTTATAATGGAATCCCCATTAGACTAACAGCTGATTTCCCAGTGGAAACCTTAGGCTAGAAGAGAATGGGATGATACATTCAAAGTTCTGAAAGAAAAAAATCTTTCAGCCAAGAATATTATAGCCAGCACAGCTATCCTTTACAAATGAAGAAGACATAAAATCTGTCATAGATAAACAAAAACCAAGATAATTCATCACCACTAGACCAACATTACAAGAAATGCCCAAGGGAGTCTTACATCTGGAAGTAAAAAGATGATAACCACCATCATGAAAACATGCAAAACTTTAAAAGTCACTGTTAGAGTCAATACATAAAGGAGAAAGAGAAAGGAATGAAACCTTATCACTACAGAAAACTACCCAACTTCAAAAGTAAACAGGAAGAAAGGAATAAAACATATACAAAACAACCAGAAAACAATAAAACGTTGGAAGTAACTCCTCACCTACCAATAATAACTTTGAATGTTAATAGATTAAATACCCCATGAAGGATATAGACTTACTGAGTGGATTAAAAAATAAGACCCAACTATATTTTATCTAAAAGAAACTCACTTTACCGGTATAGAAACACATAGACTGATAATAAAGGGATGGAAAAAGATATCCTATGCAAATGGAAGCCCAAAGTGAGCAGGGATAGCTATACTTGTATCAGACAAAACAGAGTTCAAGTTAAAAACCATAAAAATTGACAAACAAGAGTATTATGTAATAATAAAGGGTTCAATTCAGCAAGAAATATAATTGTAATATGTGTATAATTGTAAATATGTATGCACTCAAACACCAGAGCACCTAGATATATAAAGCGAATATTACTAGATCTAAAGAGGGAGATAGACCCCATTACAATAAGAGTTGGGCACTTCCGTATCCCACTCTCAGCATTGGACAAATCATCTAGACAGAAAAACAACAAAGAAACATCAGACTTAAACTCCACCATAGACCAAATGGACATAAATAACAAACATATACAGAACATCTCACCTAACAGCTCCAGAATACACATTCTTTTCATCAGCACATGAAACATTATCCAAGATAGACCGTATGTTAGGCTACAAAACAAGTCTCAAGAAATTTTTAAAAATTGAAATTCTATCAGGTATCTTATCTTACCACAATGGAATAAAACTAGACATTCATAACAAGAGGAACATTCAAAACTATACAGACATATGGAAATTAAACAACATGCCCTTGAGTTACAGTGAGTGAAGAAAGAAATTAAGAATGAAATTTAAGAATTCCTTGAAACAAATGTAACTAGAAACACAGTATACCAAAACAGGGGACGCAGCAAAAGCAGTTATTAAGAAATATGTTTTTAGCTTCATCCGTGTCCCTACAAAGGACATGAACTCATCATTTTTTCAGCAAACTGTCGCAAGGACAAAACACCAAACATCACATGTTCTCACTCATAGGTGGGAATTGAACTATGAGAACACTCGGACACAGGAAGGGGGACATCACACACTGGGGCCTGTTGTTGGGTAGGGGGAGGGGGGAGGGATAGCATTAGGAGATATACCTAATGTAAATGACGAGTTAATGGGCGCAGCACACCAACATGGCACATGTATACATGTGTAACAAACCTGCACATTGTGCACATGTACCCTAGAACTTAAAGTATAAAAAAAAAGTATATTTTTAGCAATAAATGCCTGGATCAAAAAAACTAGAAAACTTTCAAATAAACCACTGAAAAATTCTACCTCAAGAAACTAGAATAGTAAGAACAAACCAAACCCCAAATTATTAAAAGGAAATAAATAATGAAGACCAAACAGAAATAAACAAATTTGAGGCAAAAATTACAAAAGGTTAACAACGAAAAGGTTTAAAAAATATCAACAAACCATTATCTAGACTAATTAAGAAAAAGGGAAGACCCAAATAAGTAAAATCAGAAACAAAAAAAGAGACCGCATAACAGATAATGACAGAAATAAAAATAATTATTAGAGACTATTATGAGCAACTCTACAATAAATTTGAAAACCTAGAGGAGGTGGACAAAATCCTTGACCCATACGACCTACCAAGACTAAACCAAGAAGAAATAGAAAACCTGAACAGACCAAAAACAAGTAATGAGATTAAATCAGTAATAAAAAGGCTTTCAACAAAGTCCAGGACCTGATGGCTTCACCACTTAATCCTCACTTGTGAAAGGAAGAGCCATTTGCTACAGCTAACTTCATTGTTGTCCTATTTTAAGAAATTGTCTCAGCCACTCCGACCATTGGCAACCACCACTCTGATCAGTCAGCAGCCATGAACATGGAGGCAACGCCCTCCACCAGCAAAAGGTGATCATTAGCATTTTTTAACCAATAAAGTAGTTTTTAATTAAGGTATACACATAAGTTTTTTGAACATAATGCCATTGTAAACTTAACAGGCTACAGTGTAGGGTAAACATAACTTTTATATGCACAGGGAACCCAAAACATTTGTGTGAGTTGCTTAATGCAGTTTTTGCTTCATTGCAGTGGTCTGGAATGAAACCCACAATGTCTTTGAGATATGTCTATACACATATTATTTATATATTATATATCCATATACATATTCTTTTATATATCTTTATATACATATATATAGAAAGAGACAGAGAGAGAAAAGAAGATAAAAATATGCAAAATTCAGTGTTGGGAGTATCCATGAGGAAAGAGTTTCTGGTTAATGATTGTAATTTTCTTTCTTAAATATTAGGTCTTCCAGTGAGCTAAGTCATGTTTACTATATCCTTTAGATTCATGGGATTCTTGTTATTCAAATATATTTTTATCACTATTTTGTGTAGCAAATATCTAATGATATATTTTTGCTTTTTTTTTTTTGGTGGCTAAAGTGTGTTAGCACGACTTTCCAAGTTTGAAGTTGAAGATGCTGAAAATGTTGCTTCATATGAGTAAGTCAGTTTGAAGTTTGAAAGGAGGGAGCCATTGATGGATCTCTTACCTTTAGTTAAACAGGGCTTCCGCTGAGGCAAGAAGGAAAAAGGGAAACTATGGAAAGATATCAAAATGTATGGGTGGGAGGGTACACCGTATTTACTCCAGTTGAATTCTTAGACAAGTATTATTTTGAAAAAAAAATTCCATCCATTCAGAAATAAATGTTCTTCTAGCTTGAAAATGTAAAAAGTATTCTTAGAGGAAATTAATTCCATTAAAAGTTTTTTTAAAAAAAAACAGGAATGCAGAATGCTACTTAACTCATCAATAGTGAACGTTTCTCATTTTTACTGGATATGGTGTGATTCCCAATTTTGTACATTTTGCCTATGAGCAAATAGTATTGATAGCAAAAGCAAACATATTTTGCTGACTAAGACCTCTTTATGCTCATTGGGATTTTATTCTTATTTGTTTCTAATCTCACTAGAGTACTTCCTGTTGCACTGACCTGAAGGCATTTTATCATGTACTCACTGTAATGAAACAATACATTCTTAAACTGGCCTGTGTCTGAACTGCAGACATATTCAGGAGATTTTTCTTCTGCTTCTTTCTTGCCCAGTTGTATAACCATTCACCAGCTTGTGTCAATGCTGGAGAGGAAGTACTGCCATAGAGGAAGTTAACTCACCATGGTTGTAAGCTGTTGGTGACTAAACAAAGATTGGAAACAAAGAGGGCAAATAAAAATAGTTCTTCAAATTACCCTGAATTTGCCACTGAATTAAACTGTGTGTCTGCAGATTAGCTATACGTTTTCTGTAATGGAGCTGCCCAGGGCTGAAACAAAATTAGACCAATTAAGCAAGGCAAGCATTTCCTTCTTTCCCCACTCCAAACAAAATAAAGCAGGTTTTCATTTTATTTTATTTTTAAATTACAAAGTCTCATTACATAGATATAGGAGGAATTTGCAGTAGTCCCTGTGAGAAATGCTGGTGTTTCATAACAGGGGAATGATATTGGATTTATAGTAAAAGCTGGAATCAGTGCTTGGCTTTGCCATCATATATTCATTCACCTGATACTCAGCAAGTCACTAACCCTCTTTAACTTTCAGATTATTCAAATGTAAACTGGCTATTATGCAATCCATGTATTGGATATTGTATTTAAAAAATTAGTAATAAAATGAAAATAACATGCAAAAATACTTTGAAAACTCTGTAGTTCTGTAAATAGGTTTTATTCTAAAAGCTAAAAATAACGTAAGAGTTCATTAAGGAAAATCTGAAAATACAATCAACAAATCTACCCACATTTAGTCATTCTTAAACTTTGATGCATGCACTTCTAAGTTCTTTAAGCATACACTTTTTTTGTTTACAGATATGAGACCATACTTATTCTTTTGCAAATAACCTTATTAATGACATCATGGCTATATTTTTTGTTAATATATATTCATGTGCACTTACAACATTATTTGTAACAGTTGTGTGATATTTCATGGTGTAGATGTGCTATAATTCATTTAATAGTCAGATATTGCTGAACAATTCAGTTTTTTACAAGTTTTTAACTTACAAAAATGAATATATTTGAGGCTAAATCTCCGTATATTGTTGGTTATTTGCTTGTCATAAATTCTCAGAAGTGGAAATTCTGTGTCAAAGGGAATGATTGTGACGCTATTGATATTGATATATGCTTTAACATCAAGATGCAAAGTGTACATTTCTCCCCTCCCACACTTAACACTAGCCATCATTGATTTCTCTGATATTAGTAAATATATTTGTTCTAATGCACGTTCTTTGACACACCTTCATTTATCCTTTTCTGTCTTTGGACTGAAAAGTTAAATCTATTGATCCTTTTTCTATTTTATATAATATAAGCAATTTCTCCCAGGTTGTCTTGCTTTTCACTACATAAAAGCATTTAATCCTCATGTAATCAAATGTATCTGTACTTTTCTTTGTGATTTTGCCTTTAATGTTATTCTCAGAAAGTCCTTCTCACCCCAAGATTTTAAATATATCCACCAAAATTTCTGTTTTGAATTTATTTTCTTCATTTAAATAAAATATCTGCCCTGAATTTACTTTGTCTTAAGGTATAAAGTGTAGAAATTTACTTTTCTCCTAAGTGACTCATAATTTTTTCAGCATGAACATGTCATCCCTCTGTATTGTCCTTACCCTGTTTTAGTGATCTAGAGTGAGCAGGAAGACCAGAGTCACTACAGTGTTTCTCGTGCTTTGCATCATGGCCACCTCCCTACCCCCAGAGTCTGCACAAGAGAAAAATGTGTCCAGTGGGGGAGATAGCACCTGCCTTCAATACAAATCCCATTTCATTAAACACGGTCTTGTTAGTGTCATGTAGCTTCCACCTTCTATTGATAAAAAATGAGTCATGTTCATAGTTAATATTTGTGCTTTTAATTCAACTTTGATATTATTGGAACTTTCAGTGTATTAAGGTTTAGTATCTCATATCTTTTTTTCTCTCTTTTTTTTTTTTTGAGCCGGAGTCTTGCTCTGTCACCAGGCTGGAGTGCAGTGGCTCCACTCAGCTCACTGCAACCTCCGTTTCCCAGGTTCAAGCGATTCTCCTGCCTCAGCCTCCTGAGTAGCTGGGACTACAGGCATGCACCACCACGCCCAGCTAATTTTTTGTATTTTTAGTATAGATGGAGTTTCACCATGTTGGCCAGGATGGTCTCGATCTCTTGACCTCATGATCCACCCACCTTGGCCACCCAAAGTGCTGGGATTACAGGCGTGAGCCACCGCGCCTGGCCTCTATCTCTTTATTTTTGAATTGCCATTTAAATTTAGTTTTTGTCTTTCGTGTATAGCATGTAATGCCTTTAATTTCAAAGTTATCTGAGAGTATTTCTCAATATGCAATATGAGAGTAATATGTTTGTATTTATGATTTCTGGTACGTTTGGTTTTATTTATCATCTTCTTTATTAAAAATACTTTGATATTTTCTTTGTAAATTTGTCTATGTTTTGCTATTAATTGATTTGTTTTTATCCCTTGCATTTTTTGTTGATATGCAAGTCAGAAGCCCATTTCTAATCTATCAATGTTTATATTTAAATGTTTAGGAAACATAATTATACCATTTTTCCATCAATATCGAGAATAAAACTGGACTTGTACCTGTGAAAGATAAGAAATGCAACCTGCCTTTACTTCTATCTTCTTCCACACCTTGAATCCTAGTGTAAGAATGCCTAAAAATTCAAATCAATACTATTATTCATGATTTTATATCATTTATCTTTACTTTTAGAATCATTTATTTACATTTTCACCTGCTACATTTTTTTTATTATTATACTGTAAGTTCTAGGGTACATGTGCACAATGTGCAGGTTTGTTACATATTCACGCATGTGCCATGTTGGTGTGCTGTACCCATTAATTCATCATTTACATTAGGTGTATCTCCTAATGCTATCCCTCTCCCATCCCCCCACCCCATGACAGGCCCTGGTGTGTGATGTCCCCCTTCCTGTGTCCAAGGGTTCTCATTGTTCAATTCCCACCTATGAGTGATAACATGCAGTGTTTGGTTTTCTGACCTTGCGATAGTTTGCTGAGAATGATGGTTTCCAGCTTCATCCATGTCCCTACAAGGGACATGAACTCATCCTTTTTTATGGCTGCTTAATATTCCATGGTGTATATGTGCCACATTTTCTTAATCCAGTCTATCATTGTTGGACATTTGGGTTGGTTCCAAGTCTTTGCTATTGTGAATAGTGTCGCAATAAACATACGTGTGCATGTGTCTTTATAGCAGCATGATTTATAATCCTTTGGGTATATACCCAGTAATGGGATGGCTGGGTCAAATGGTATTTCTAGTTTTAGATTCTTGAGGAATCGCCACACTGTCTTCCACAATGGTTGAACTAGTTTACAGTCCCACCAACAGTGTAAAAGTGTTCAGTTTCTCCACATCCTCTCCAGCACCTGTTGTTTCTTGACTTTTTAATAATCACCATTCTAACTGGTGTGAGATGGTATGTCATTGTGGTTTTGATTTGCATTTCTCTGATGGCCAGTGATGATGAGCATTTTTTCATGTGTCTGTTGGCTGCATAAATGTCTTCTTTTGAGAAGTGTCTGTTCATATCCTTTGCCCACTTTTTGATGGGGTTGTTTGATTTTTTTTTTGTAAATTTGTTTGAGTTCTTTGTAGATTCTGGATATTAGCCCTTTGTCAGATGAGTAGATTCCAAAAATTTTCTCCCATTCCGTAGGTTGCCTGTTCACTCTGATGGTAGTTTCTTTTGCTGTGCAGAAGCTCTTTAGTTTAATTAGATCCTGTTTGTCAATTTTGGCTTTTGTCGCCATTGCTTTTGGTCACCTGCTACATTTTTGTTCTTCATTTTGATTCATTGCTCAGCTGACTCAAGCACTTTGAGTAATTGTTTTTAGGAAAGGTACATGGAGGCTATGCTTCGTGTTGCTTCATGTTGGAGTGTCTGTCTGTTGCTCCCGAGTGTGAACAGTACTTTTCCTGGATATGGATTTACTGAGTCATAGTTATTTCCCTGCAAACTCTGCACATAACTGCTTGAAGCTTCATTTACATAGTACTCTTTTTTTAAGCAAAAAAGTCTCAATTGTGTATTTACTTGGTATAGTTTCAGGGTACACTGAAACAGATTAAGGGGCTAAAGCCACCCAAGCCACTTCTTCATGCCTTCGTAATCTGTCAGACTTGGTTCTGTATGGTGACATTGTCAAGTGAGTTCAGATTTATGACATTTCCTTGATACCCAGAGATCTAGTAGACTGTGTGGGATCAGAGGTTCTTGTAGTAAGGGAATGGCAACTTGAGGAGAGAATTCACCTCTTTTGGCCAATTGATCCTCCATCTACATCAGCCTTAACTCTCCAAGCCTGGGTGGAGGTGGTGGGTCCAGGTGGAGAGGGGAAGATTAGAAGGATTGGGGATTTCCTTTATCTCAGGTTAACCTAACATCATTCATCAAAGACCAATGTTTTTTTTTTTAACTTTTATTTTAGGTTTGGAGGTACACGTGAGATTTGCTACATAGGTAAACTTGTGTCAGGGAGGATTTTTTTTTATTTTTTACATATTATTTCATCATCCAGGTATTAAGCTCAGTACCCAAATAGTTATCTTTTCTGCTCCTCTCTCTCCTCCTGCCCTCCCCACTTAAGTAGACCCCAGTGTCTATTTCCTTCTTTGTGTTCATAAGTCCTTATGATTTAGCTACCACTGATAGGTGAGAACATTCAGTATTTTGTTTTCTGTTTCTGCACTAGTTTTCTAAGGATAAGAGCCTCCAGCTCCATCGATGTTCCCACAAAATACATGATCTCATTCTTTTTTATGGCTGCATAGTATTCCATGGTATATATGTACCACATTTTCTTTATCCAATCTGTCATTGATGGGTACCTAGGTTGATTCCATGTCTTTGCTATTGTAAATAGTGCTGCAGTGAACATTCATATGCATGTATCTTTATAGTAGAATGATTTATATTCCTCTGGGTATCTACTCAGTATTGTGATTGCTCAGTCAAATAGTTCTGCTTTTAGCTCTTCAAGGTATTGCCATAGTGCTTTTTACAGTGATTGAACTAATTTACACTCCCACCAACAATGTATATGTGTTCCTTTTTCTCTGCAACCTTGCCCGCATCTGTTATTTTTTGACTTTTTAGTAATAGCCATTCTGACTGGTGTGAAATGGTATTTCATTGTGGTTTTGATTTGCATTTCTCTAATCTGTGATATTGAGCTTTTCTTCATATGTTTGTTGGCCACATGCATGTCTTCTTTTGAGAAATGTCTGTTCATGTCAAAGGCCAATTGTCAGTGCCCCAGTTCTGCTCAGTATCTGCCCTCTTTGTTCTCCCATCTTAGGCACAGGCTGTGAGCATTGTCTTAGGATTCATGGCTCTTGGGGTGGAATTTGAGTCCTGTGTTGGAGGCTTCAGTATGACAGAAACTTCCTGAAGTCTTCTCCTACTGAAGCTTCCTGTGTTGGAGGCTTCTCCTCCTGAAGAGCCTCCAACACAGGAGGCTTCAGTAGGACAAAAAAAAATTGTTCCTCATGAGCTACCTTGTCTCCAGCCATAAGGTAAAATGAGGCATTATTGGAGGCTCCATCAAACAGGTTCTCCTTCCTTTGATTAATGGAAGGAGCCCAGTCTTTCAGGTGTTTCTCCTTTGAAATATATCTTACTAAAACGTCTTACCTCTGAAGTTCGTTTGCAACCTCATATGCGACTCTTGCTAATGTGTATCTGTTCACTAGGTGTCTAGTTTGAGGAGATGACAAGAGCACCATTTACTCCCTATGCTCATTCCTGAAACACCTTATTTTATTGCAGTGGAAACTGAGATCTGGCCAAAGTTTGATGATTTGCCCAGGCTGGCATTAAAATACAGTTCTCTTCTACCACCCTTTTCTGTCTTCATGCTATACTCCTTGAGATGATGACCACAAGTTTAAGTTTAGTATTGCCATAAAGTTGGGGTTGGAGCTTTGCATGCAATGGAAATGTTACTAAACATCCAAAGTTTACTGTCTTATTTGCATATATTCTGGATAGCATAGTAAACAAGTAAAATACTCATGGAGCAGGAAGAATAAAATTTTAGCTATTAGTAAAAAGCATTTTGTTATACAACTTCTGAATAATTTTCTTTTGAAATTATATTTATAAGGCCCTTTGTTTTTTGGTTAAATTTACAATATATGTTAGAAGAAACCTGATTAATTTTATTTTTACTTCTTTTTGCAGCAGCAAGATTAAGAAAATTGTGCATTCAATTGTATCATCCTTTGCATTTGGGTATGTGAGACATAGAAAACACCATGTATTAAATATATCTGAGACTTGGCTGGGCACGGTGGCTCACTCCTGTAATCCCAGCACTCTGAGAGGCCGAGGCGGGTGGATCACATGAAGTCAGGAGTTCAAGACCAGCCTGGCTAACATGGTGAAACCCCATCTCTACTAAAAATACAAAAGTTAGCCAAGCATAATGGTGGGTGCCTATAATCCCAGCTACTCAGGAGGCTGAGGCAGAAGAATCGCTTGAACCGAGGAGGCATAGGTTGCAATGAGCTGAAATTGCACCATTGCACCACAGCCTTGGTGACACAGCAAGACTCCATGTAAAAAAAAAAAAGAAAAGAAAAGAAAATATATGAGTCTCATATATATCTATACATACATATATATATATGAGACTTAATACTTCAATGAGAAACACTGAAATAAAATAACAAAGAAGCATTTCCACTGTCCATCAGTTGCTAAGTAGCCATGTGCCCCATTTAACGTAATCTAATTTATCATGGAATTTTGGTTTAAGCTGGACATTAAGAATTGCAAATAAATGGCTTTTGCATAAGATTAATAGTAATATATTAATATTGTATTTCTTCCATCTGCAAAAGTAACATTAATGAAAATCAAATGTTAAAATTCTATAATTATTAGTAAAGTGTTTTATTAGTACCTTATACATCAGGAATTACTCTTTAATTCTGGAAACAATTTACTTAGACTCTTCTCTACATAAGAGTAAGATTTCATACTATGATATAGATTTATGCAATATAATTGTTTCCTTTTGAATTAATAATATTTGAATTTGAGCTGCAAGTTTTTAAAAAAGTACTTCAAAGATGAATTCACCTTCATAGACTAGGCAAATAGTCTAATCAATTTATGGAGAATGTATTTAGAATATGTAACAGCAAGTGGCAGGAGGTACTTTAGAGTTCAAGACTCATGTGCCCATCACTCTGCTAGAAGCACCCATAAATATGAAATCATGTGCTTGTTGAAAATGTCACTGATGAAAAATCTTGGTCTTTTAAGAGCTTATGTTACTCATGCTTTCATTTGGTTTTTATTAATAAATTCTTTAGAATTATCCAGATTAATGAGGGTTTATTTTTTATGAGAAATTGGTATAAACTTCTTATGAAATTCGCAAATTTTAAGAAGAGTTTGTAAACACACAGGTGATTTTAATTCAGTTTTACTTTTCTCTCTTGAGGTGTTGGCCTGGTGTGTTTACTGTAAAAGGCCACAATAATATCTTGTGAAGTGGTTTGGTGAGAATTTTGTTTATTAAGAACTGCTTCTATTGGGTGAAAACAGTGATTTTTCTGAGATTCTAAGGCATTACAGTTTTTCCTGCCACTGGGCAGCTTAATACTAAATAATAACATTTTGGTACCTGATCAGTGGCTTAAATATAGTATAGCTACAGGGACAAATGCCCCTTTATCTTTGCATTTATTTATTTATTTATTTGTTTATTTTAGACTATTTGGAGTTTTCCTGGTCTTACTGGATGTCACTCTCGTCCTTGCTGACCTAATTTTCACTGACAGCAAACTTTATATTCCTTTGGAGTATCGTTCTATTTCTCTAGCTATTGCCTTATTTTTTCTCATGGATGTTCTTCTTCGAGTACTTGTAGAAGGGTAAGTTTGATTATTTTTATAATGCATTAAGCTACTTTGTAGTTTTATAAGAAGCACTTTCGGAGGCTGAGGTGGGAGGATCCCAAGGTCAGGAGTTCGAGACAATCCTGGCCAACATGGTGAAACCCCATCTCTACTAAAAGTACAAAAATTAGCTGGATGTGGTGGTGGTTGCCTGTAATCCCAGCTGCTTGGGAGGCTGAGGCAGGAGAATCGTTTGAACCTGGGAGGCAGAGGTTGCACTGAGCTGAGATCATGCCATTGCACTCTAGCCTGGGTGACAGGGTGACTCCATCTCAAAAAAAAAAAAAAAAACATTTTAAAATAATTAACAGGAGCATTCACTACAAACTGACTTAAGAGCCTTTGGGCCTTATGAGAACATTGGTGGTAGTCTGGCAGTACCCCCCCATGTCCTGTGTTTGAGGTGGCCATGGATTGATGTTCCTCTGCCTTTGGACAGGGGTGGAAAGAGTGGGAGGGACTGCATTTTGTGGTTTGAGTGACAGCTCAGCCATAGCACAATAAAACACTAGGTAGACTTTTACAGTTTTTGATCTAGGCCCTGATTCCCAGACAGCACCTGTGGATCCACCTGGAGGCTAGGAGAACTTGTCATCCTGAAGGCAAGGACACAGGCCTGGCTGTTTTTACCATGTGATGACTTTAGAGCCCCACGGCCTTCAGTAAACTCCTGCAATACCTAAGGAGTGGTTACAGCAGGTCTTGGACAAGACCCCGTGCTGTGCTGGCCTCAGGTCTGACCCAATGCTGTCACAGTAGTGGTGGCCACAGATATGCTTATGTCACTCAACCCCAAGCTTTAGGTGCCTCAGAACAGAGAGAGAGACTCTGTTTGTTTGGGAGAAAGTAAGGGAAGAAAACAAGAGTCTCTTTTTGGTAATGCAGAGAATTATCCTGGATCTTGTCCAAGACCATTAAGGCAGTACCACTATGAGTCTGCAAGAACCAGAGTTTAGGAGGCTTGGGGTGCCCCCTAAAGCAGATAGAGATTAGATCACAGTATCCAAGTTCTTTCAAATATCTGGAAAGCCTTCCCAAGAAAGATGGGTACAAACAAGCCCTGACAGTGAAAACTACAATAAATACAGTGAAAACTACAATCAATACCTAACTCTTCAATGCCCAAACACCAAAGAATATCTGCTAGCATCAACACTATCCAGGAAAACATGACCTCACCAAATGAACTAAATAAGACACCAGGGGCCAATCCTGTAGAAACAGAGATATGTGACCTTTCAGACAAAGAAATCAAAATAGCTGTGTTGAGGAAGGATACTCAAAGAAATTCAAGATAACACAGGGAAGGAATTCATAATTCTATTAGATAAGTTTAACAAAGAGATTGAAATAATTTAAAAGAATCAAGCAGAAATTCTGAAGCCAAAAAATGTAATTGGCATGCCGAAGAATGCATTAGTCTTTTAATAGCAGAATTGATAAACCAGAAGAAAGAATTAATGAGCTTGAAGACAGGCTATTTCAAAATACATAGAGGAGACAAAGGAAAGAATAAAAAACAATGACGCCTGCCTACAGGATCTAGAAAATAGCCTCAAAAGGACAAATATAAGTGGTATTGGCCTTAAAGAGGAGGTGGGGAGTGTAGAAAGTTTATTCAAAGGGATGGTAACAGAACGTCCCAAACCTACAGAAAGATATCAATATCCAAGTACAAGAAAGTTATAAAACACCAAGCAGATGTAACTCAAAGAAGACTACCTCAAGGCATTTAATAATCACAGTCCCAAAGATCAAGGATAAAAAGAGGATCTTAAAAGCAGCAAGAGAAAAGAAACCAATAATATACAATGGCGCTACAATATATCTGGCAGCAGACTCTTTAGTAGAAATGTTTCAGGCCAGGAGAGAGTGACATGACATATTGAAAGTGCTGAAGGAAAAAAACATTTACCCTAGAACAGTGTATCCAGTGAAAATATCCTTCAAAGTGAAGGGGAAATAAAGACTTTTCCACACAAAAGCTGAGGGATTTTGTCAACACCAGACCTGTCCTAGAAGAAATGCTAAAGGGAGTATTTCAATCAGAAAGATAAGGACATTAGTGAGCAATAAGTAACAACCTGAAGGTATAAAACTCACTGGTAATAGTAGGTATACAGAAAAATGCAGAATGTTATAACACTGTAACTATGATGTATAAACTACTCTTACTCTAAGTAGAGAGACTAAACTATGAGCCAATCAAAAATATTAACTACAACTTTTCAAGACATAGATGGTATAATAAGATATAAATAGAAATAACAAAAAGTTAAAAAATAGGGAGACTAAGTTGTAGAGTTTTTATTAGTTTTCTTTTTACTTGTTTATGAAAACTTATAAGATTAAAATAATGGATTATAAGATAGTATTTACAAGCCTCATGGTAACCTCAAACCAAAAAATATAACAATGGATACACGAAAAATAAAAAACAAGAAACTAAATCATATCACCAGAGAAAATTACCTTCACTAATGAAAGACAGGAAGGAAAGAAGGAAGAGAAGACCCCAAAACAACCAGAAAACAAATAACAAAATGGCAGGAGTAAGTCCTTACTTATCAATAATAACATTGAATGTCAGTGGACTAAACTTTTCAATCAAAAGATAGAGTGGATGAATGGATGAAAGAACAAGACCCATCCAGGTGTGGTGGCTCACGCCTGTAATCCCAGCAGTTTGGGAGGCCAAGGCAGGGAGATCATGAGGTCAAGAGCTACAGACCATCCTGGCAAACATGGTGAAACCCTGTCTCTACTAAAAATACAAAAATTAGCAGGGTGTGATGGTGCGCACCTGTAGTCCCAGCTACTCAGGAGGCTGAGGCAGGAGAATCACTTGAACCCGGGAGGCAGAGGTTGCAGTGAGCCGAGATGGTGCCACTGCACTCCAGTCTGGTGACAGAGCAAGACTCCAGCTCAAAAATAAATAAAATAAAAAAACCCATTGCTCTGTTGCCTACAGGAAACACTCTTCTCCCATAAAGACACATGTAGGCTGGAAGTGGTGGCTCACTCCCATAATCCCAGCACTTTGGGAGGCAGAGGCGGGTGGTTTACTGGAGGTCAGGAGTTCGAGACCAGCCTGGCTAATATGGTGAAACCCCGTCTCTACTAAAAATACAAAAATTAGCTGGGTGTGGTGCCGGGCACCTGTAATTTCAGCTACTCATGAGGCCGAGGCCAGAGAATCACTTGAACCTGGGAGGCAGAGGTTGCAATGAGCTGAGATCACACCACTGCACTCTAGCCTGGGTGACAGAGTGAGATTCAGTCTCAAAAAGAATAAAAATAAGAACAAAAAACCCAAAAACCAAAACCAAAAACATGCTAATATATCTGATAAATATTGATGCGAAAATCCTCAACAAGATACTAGAAAACTGAATTCAGCAATATATGGGAAAGATCATTCATCATGACAAGTGGGATGTGTCTCTGGGATGCAAGGATGGTTCAACATTTGTAAATCAATCAATGCGATACATTATATCCACACAGTAAAGGATAAAAACCATAAGATCATTTCAGTTGATGCTGAAAAAGCATTTGATAAAATTCAACATCCCTTCATGGTAAACACCCTAAAAAAACTGGGTATAGAAGTAACATACCTCAACTTAATAAAAACCGTATAAGACAGACCCACAGTCATTACCGTACTGAATGGGGAAAAAATGAAAAGCTTTTCTCTGCGATCTAGAACACAGTGAGGATGCCCACTTTTACCACCGTTGTTCAACATAGTACCGGAAGTCCTAGCTAGAGCCATTATAGAAGAGAAAGAAAGGGAATAAAAAAAGAAATCCAAATTGGGATGGAAGAAGTAAAATTATCCTTGTGTTTGCAGATGATACATTTTATTTGGAAAATACTAAAGACTCCACCAAAAAAACTATTAGAATTGATAAATTCAGTAAAGTTGCAGGATACAAAATCAATATACAAAAATCAGTAGCATTTCTATATGTCAACAGTGAACCATTTGGAAAGGACATTTAAAAAGTGGTCCTATATACAATAGCCACAAATAAAATTAAATACCTAGAAATTAACCTAACCAAAGAAGTGTAAGATCTTTATAATGAAAATGATAAAACACTGATGAAAGAAATTGAAGAGGACACCAAAAAATGGAAAGAGATTCCATGTTCATGGATTGGAAGAATCAATATTGTTAAAATGTCCATACTATCCAAAGCAATTTACAGATTCAATGCACTCCCTGTCAAAATATGAATGACATTCTTCACAGAAATAGAAGAAACAATCTTAAAATTTATATGGAGCCACAAAAGACCCAGAATAGCCAAAGCTATTCTAAGCAAAAAGAACAAAGCTGGAGGAATCACATTACCTGACTTCAAATTATACTACAGAACTATATAATGAAAACACCATGGCACTGGCATAAAAACAGACACACAGACCACTGGAATAGAATAGAGAACCCAGAAACAAATCCACACACACTTACAGTGAACTCATTTTTCATAAATGTGCCAAGAACATACATTGAACAAAAGACATCTCTTCAACAAATGGTTCTGGGAAAACTGGATATACACATACAGAAGAATGCACCTAGACCCCTACCTCTCACCATATACAAAAATCAAATCAACATGAATTAAAGACTTAAATCTAAGACCTCAATGAAACTACTATACTACAAGAGAACATTGGGAAGAATCTCCAGGACATTGGTCTGAGCAAAAATTACTTGGGCTATACCTGACAAGCACAGGCAACCAAAGCAAAAATGGGCAAATGGGATCACATCAAGTTAAAAAACTGCTTCATAGCAGAGGAAACAATTAGCAAAGTGAAGAGACAGCCCACAGAATGGGAGAAAATACTTGCAAACTACCCACCTGAAAAGGGATTAATAACCAGAATATGTAAGGAGCTCAAACAACTCTCTAGGAAAAAATGTAATAATCTAATTTTTTAAATGAGGATAAGATTTGAATAGGCATTTCTCAAAACATACAGATGGTAAACAGGCATATCAAGAGATGCTTGACATGATTGATCATTAGAGAAATTCTCAGTGTAGAAAACTACCATGAGATATCATCTCACCCCAGCTAAAATGGTTTATATCCAAAAGTCAGGCAATAACAAATCCTGACAAAGATGTGAAGATAAGAGAACCCTCATACACTGTTCATGGAAATGTAAATTAGTGGAACCAATTGGAGAACAGTTTGGGGGTTACTCAAAAAACTAAAAATAGAACTACCATATGATCCAGCAATCCCACTGCTGGGTAGATACCCACAAAAAAGGAAATCAGTATATAGAAGAGATATCTGCATTCCCTGTTTGTTGCAGCACTGTTCATAATGGCTAAGATTTGGAAGCAACCTAAGTGCCCATCAACAGATGAATGGGTAAAGAAAATATAGTACATATACACAGGAGAGTATTATTTAGCCATAAAAAACAATAAGATCCTGGCCAAGTGCACTGGCTCATGCCTCTAATCCCAGCACTTTGGGAGGCTGAGGTGGGCAGATCACCTGAAGTCGGGAGATCGAGACCAGCCTGACCAACATGGAGAAACCCCATCTCTACTAAAAATACAAAAATTAGCTGGGTGTGGTGCCGGGCGCCTGTAATCCCAGCTACTCGTGAGGCTGAGGCAGGAGAATCGCTTGAACCCAGGAGGTGGAGGTTGCAGTGAGCCGAAATCACGCCATTGCACTCCAGCCTGGGCAACAAGAGTGAAACTCCATCTCAAAAAAAAAAAAAAGAGATCCTGTCATTTGGAACAACATGGATGGAACTGGAGAGCACTATGTTCGTTAAGTGAAATAAGCCAGGCACAGAAGGATAAACATCACATGTTCTCACTTATTATGTGGCTCTAAAAAAAAAAAAAAAAAAATTGAACTCATAGACCTAGAGAGTAGACGGATGGTCATCAGAGGCTGGGAATGGTAGTAGGGGCTTGGGGGTGGGGAGGTGGGGATGGTTAATGGGTACAAAAAAATAGAATGAGTAACGCCTACTATTTGATAGCACAACAGATTGGCCATAGTCAACAATAACTTGATTGTATATTTTTAAATGACTGAAAGAGTGTAATTGGATTGTTTGTAACATGAATGATAAATGCTTGAGGGGATAGATACCCCATTGTCCACAATGAGTGTGATTATTACGCATTTAGTTATATCTCTTATTATGTTTGAATTGCCATGTTGGTGTTTTAGTCACATATAAGTGTCAAATGATGAATATAATTTTATTGTTTGAAAACTTCCCATGAATGTTATATTTTTCCCTTAGTCTACTCTAGAAAATACATTTTAAATAATTCTTGATAGTAGAATTCTTAATGGGGATGAGTCAATAGTTTGTGGTCTTTAAATATTCCTATCTCTTCTTGCAGGGGGGAATGAACTTATTTTTTTGTTTTATATTACAGGAGACAGCAGTATTTTTCTGACTTATTTAACATTTTAGATACTGCCATCATTGTGATTCTTCTGCTGGTTGATGTCGTTTACATTTTTTTTTGACATTAAGTTGCTTAGGAATATTCCCAGGTATGAAACATAAGACTTACCTCTCTTAAAGTTTTTCATTAATTTTAGCATTTTCTGTGCCTTTTATTCTATATAATCTTTTCAACTTCAAATGTTCTCATTCTATACCAAACACATTGCTTTAAAATGAAATGTTTAGGTAAATTCCCACATACTTTGAAACTAAAAGATTGTGATATTTAAGGACCGGTGAAGAGTATACAGGCTAAGTACCATTAATGGAATAAAGAAGATGCAGTACCCCAAAGAAGGACTTCTACTCTTGTACTAACTTTAACTTCTCTACATTTTGAAGTTCTCGTCAAATTCCCATTTGTATCATTTTTTGGCCTTTTGGCTAAGATCAAGTATAATATTATTATCAGTTTAATATCTGCTATATCAAAAAAATTTATATTGAAAACAATTCCCCTCTGTGCTTCAACTACAAATCCCTTACACATAATGTTCTGTCTGGATTTTTCCTACAGCCAAGAGGGAATTTATTTGAGCATACGCAAAATTAGAGTGACTTCAATCATGAGTTTCTAAAAAATAGCAAACAGAACAGAAACTAGGAGATGACACGTGGCAACACAATAGTAGAGTTTTGCAGTATAGTTGTGGTAGAAACAAAGAAAGCTTAGGCAAAGTTAGAAGTGTTAGGGATTGGGAAACTAAAGAGTATATGAAGCCCTGGTGACTCTTTTTTTACTGTGACAATGAGGAAAATGAAAGAGCAAATGTATACTGGGATGTAGATTGTGGCTTCCTAAGCTTGTTCATGGGTCAAATAACTGGTTTCTTTTTGTACCCTAGCTTCCCTGGACTACAGCTCAGGCCCTAACTAAAAGCATGTTAAGTGATAGGCTTTTGGAGTTATTTGAAAATAACCTCAGCCAATGTGGTCTTCTGATTAGAAACGTCAGCATCACTTGACAGTTTGCTAGAAATATAAGAAGAAAAATACCTTAGGCCCCACCCTGGACCCACTGAATCAGTATCTCTGGGACCCAGCAATCTGCAGCTTAACAAGCTTTTCCAGGTGGCTCTTATTGATGTGTGCCCAAATCAGAGAAGCACCAGTCCAGACCATCAGTTCTCTGCTTTGGTGGTTCTGATGGTAGGGGAGATTCCAGCTAGCACACTTCAGAAGTATCTCAATCTGTTGCCTCCCTGATGTGTAGTAGCAGCTGTAGTGAACATCTGTTACTCATGGGAATAACAAAGATGAACAAGAATAATCGATTTGTTTTGATGTGGAAAAATTGAAAATGCTAGTCTTAAATCCCAAAATTAAATTTAAAGATGCTAAGAGTCTATTGTATCACTATTTCTCTAGACCAGAATTTCTCAGCCTCAGCATTACTGACATTTTGGGCCAGATCATTGTCATAAGAGGGTGGTGAGCAGTTATATTAATTGTAGGGTGTTTAGCAAAATTCCTGGCCTCTGTTCACTAGATGTAAGTAACACACAGACACACACACGCACGCACGCACGCCAGTGGTGAAAACCTAAATGCCTCCAGACATTGCCAAATATCCCCCAGGTAGGTAATTGGGGAGAGGAGGGAAAATTGCCTCTGGTTAACAACTGCTGCTCTAGACATAGTTTATATTGATAAAATTCTGTTTCTGAAGCAAAAATGGATCTTTTAAATTTATTCTTAGATGGACACATTTACTTCGACTTCTACGACTTATTATTCTGTTAAGAATTTTTCATCTGTTTCATCAAAAAAAGACAACTTGAAAAGCTGTTAAGAAGGCAGGTAAGTGGGCAAAACATGCTTATGATTCGCAAAAATATTTTGTGTTTTGGGACCCATTGACAAGGGTTGATATCTATACTATATAATGTTTTTTATTTTTATGTTGATGAGTGTTTCACAAACTAATGATGATTTTAAACTGTCAGGTTTCAGAAAACAAAAGGCGATACACAAGGGATGGGTTTGACCTAGACCTCACTTACGTTACAGGTTTGTGACACTTAACCATTGATTTACTTGTATTACTTCACTTTTTCTTGTAATTGTATTTTTTTTGCCTCATCTAAGACACATTCATTCAAAATATTCTTTATTCATGAGGATATATGCTGCTGTGATAGTGTGACATATTTGTGGTTTAGCCCTGGCAATGGAAGATCTGCATGTCTTCTCAATTCAGGACTACTCAGTTGCAGCATAGGAACTTGAATGGATTTTCAGCTGACTCCATTTGAGTTTCAATTTATTAACCTCTAGTAGTTATTTCTGAGTCCCAAGGATCCCACAGAGACCTCTTCTTATCCTAGAATCCCAGAGAATGAGGTCAGTGCTTTGTAGATCTCAGGTTTTCTGAGTCAGAGGGCTGCAAAGCACCTTGGGAGTTCCCACCATCACTGGTGCCCAGAAATCTTGGATTTTCTGTGGTATTTAAGATAAGAAATAAATTCGAAGAACAGGGGGAACTTCAGACTGAGGCCATCATAAATACATGGCATACAGTTAGAACTAGTGGAGACTTAAGAACTCCATGGCAGTTTAATGGTCATTGTGTTGTATAATTTGTTATTTGATTATCCTGAGTATTAGCTCTTTTCTGTCAACCTCAATCTTAAAAGGTTTTTTTCTGTGAAAATGGAGTCTGATCTTGTATAAGTTAATTTTTTTGTATGTTATATGAAATCTATAATAATGTTTGTAATAGTGATGATTTTGACTTTTAGAACGTATTATTGCTATGTCATTTCCATCTTCTGGAAGGCAGTCTTTCTATAGAAATCCAATCGAGGTAAGGGTCTTTATCTGACAAATACTCATTTCTTGGTGAATGTAGACTGTGTAGTCATAAGTTTAATACTGACCCAGATATGGCAGTATTCTTTGAAAAATGTACTCTTTCAAGGAAAAAAATCATAAAGGATTGATACCAGTTACAATTGTGCCAGTGGTTACAAACCACCCCAAAACTTACTGGCTTATAACAGCAACTATTTATTTGGCTCATGATACTGTGGTTTGTGAATTTGGTATGGGCTTAACTGTCCAATTTAGGTGCTTGCAGAAAGGATTTCCTGTCTCAACTAAGCTCATTCATGTATCTGTGGGCAGCTACTGGTTCATCTGAGGACTGGCTAGTCTAAAATGACTTGGCTACCCTCGACTGACAGAGCCACTGCATGCTAAATGCACCCCCCAAGGCCCAAGGCCCATCCCATCTGGCACCCACTGCTGCCAACAGCCCCACCCCCTTCACCAGCAGAGCCCCCATTTGCCGCATGCACTTCTAAGGCACTGAGGACTGGCCTGCCTGGTGCCTGCCCTGCTGTTGGCAGTACCCCACAACTAGCAAAGCCACTGCAGCTAGCATGCATATGCCTAAGGCCTGAGAACTAATCTGAATGATGGCTCTCACACCAAGAAAAGCCATACCACTGTCTCCACAAACACTCACCATCAGGCCACTGAGGCACTCACAGACACCACTGAATGCTGATTACAGCCAAAAAAGTCACCTGAAGACTATATTACTGCACCCACCCAGATCCAAAGTCAAAGCACCCTACTCAATGAACACTATAGGAGACAACTATTGGAAAAAGTATTTCTCTGTGAAAACTCCCTAACATTGGAAGAGGCAACTGTTCCCCCAGATGTGCAAAAATCAGTTTAGGGCCACAAGAAACGTGAAAAGCAAGGAAACATTACACCTCCAAAGAAACACCATAATTCCCCATTAACAGACCCTAAATTTAAAGAGTATATCAAATGGCTAAGAAGGAATTCAAAATAATGATCTTAAGGAAACTATGAGATACAGAGAATACAAATAGACAAATCAATGAAATTAGAAAAACAATTTATGATCTTATGAGAAATTCAACAAGGATATATATATATATCATTAAAAACCAGACACAGATTGTGGAGCTGAAGAATTTAAGGAATAAAATAAAAATACAATCAAGAGTCCAGGTGAAGTGGTTCACACCTGTTATCCCAGCACTTTGGGAGGCCAAGGCAGTGGATCACTTGAGGCCAGGAGTTCAAGACAAGCCTGATTAACATGGCGAAATCCTGTCTCTAAAAAATACAAAAATTAGTTGGGTTTGGTGGTGCATGCCTGCCATCCAAGCTACTTGGGAGGCTGAGGCACAAGAATTGCTTGAATCCAGGAGGTGGAGGTTGCAGTGAGCCAAGATTGTGCCACTGCACTCCAGCCTGGGTGGCAGAGTGATACCCTGTCTCAAAAAAAAAAAAAAAAAAGCTTTAAAAACAGATGTGGGAGAGATATGGCCAAAATCTAGGAAGCTCAAAGGTTCTCAAATAGATTCAACCCAAAAAGGTCTTCTCTGAGGTGCATAGTAGTCAAAAGTCAAAAAGAGGGAATATTCATCAGGTGCAGTGTCTCACACCTGTAATCCCGGCACTTTGGGAGGCTGAGGCCGGTGGATCACTTGAGGCCAGGAGTTCAAGGTGAGCATGGCCAACATGAAGAAACCGCATTTCTACTAATAATACAAAAAAATTACCTGAGTGTGGTGGTGTGAACCTGTAGTTCCAGTTACTTGGGAGGCTGAATCACGAGAATTGCTTAAACCCAAGAGGTGGAGGTTGCAGTGGGCCAAGATCACACCACTGCACTACTGCCTGGGTGACAGAGCAAGACTGTATCCAAAAAAAAAAAAAAAAGGAAATGTTAAAAACAGCAAGAAAAAAGCATCAAGTCACATATAAGGGAAACTCCATTTGATTAGCAGTGGATTTCCCAGTGGAAACTTTACAGGTCATCCCATACAAGATGGGATGATATATTCAAAGTACTGAAGGAAAAAAAAAAAACAACTGTCAACCAAGAATACTATACCTAGTAGAGCTATCCCCTAGAAATGAGGGAGAAATAAAGTATTTCCTATACAAGCAAAAACTGAAGGAATTCATTCCCACTAGACTGAACTTACAAGGACTGCTTAAAGTGGTTCTACATCTGGAAGCAAGAGGATGATTACCATTGTCAAAACACACAAACGTGTAAAACTCACCTGTAGTGCAGATATACACATGAGAAAGAGAAAAGAATCAAACTTTGTCACTACAGAAAGTGACCAAACCACAAAGATTAAAAAAAAAAAAGGTGAAGAAAAGAACAAAGAATATACAAAACAACCAGAAAAAAATGAACAAAATGACAGGATAAAATCTAATCTATTAATAGTAACCTTGAATGTAATGTAAACAGATCAAATTCCCAATTAAAAGATACAGAGTTGCCTGCCAAGATTTAAAAAAAAAAAAAAAAAAAAGACCAAACTGTATGCTGCCTACAAGAAACTAACTTCACCTGTAAAGGATCATACAGACTGGAAGTGAAGGGATAGAAGAAGATATTCCAGGCAAACAGAAAACAAAAGCGAGCAGAGGTAGCCATACTTATCAGATAAAAACAGACTTTAAGTCAAACTGTATGAAGAGACAAAGAAGGTCATTGTATAATAATAAAGAGATCAACTTAGCAATAAGATAGAATAATTGTAAATATGTATGTACCCTACACTAGAGCACTCAGATAAACAAGGCAAATATTTTTAGGTCTAAAGGGAAAGATAGACTCCAATGCAGTAACAGTTGGGGCCTTTAGCACCCCACTCTTAACCACTGGACAGATCATCTAGACAGAAAATCAACAAAGAAATATCAGATTTCAGCTTACAGATAGGAATAAGTTCTGGTGTTCTGTAGTGCTGTAGGGTGACTACAGTTAACAATAATTTATTGTATATTTTTAAATAGAGAGGATGTTGTGTTCCCACACAAAGAATGATAAATATTTGAGGTGATAGATATGCTGATTATCCTGATTTGATCATTACACATTGTATACAGGTATTGAGATATCCGTCTCTACCTTATAAATATGAACAAGTATTATGTGTCAATTAAAAATATTTTTAAAGAATGAAGGAAACAGATTTTTTAAATGAAAGGAAAGAATATTACCTGACTTGGCTGAATGGTCCCATGTGGTCTCTCGTTCTCCAGTAGGCTACTTCAGGCCTGTTCACATGATGGCAGAGGCAAGAGTCTGAGGAGCGGCAACAAAACAATGCAAATCCTCTTCAGGCCCAGGCTCAAAATTATATATTAATTCTATCCCATTTTATTGGACAATGCAAGTTACACTACCAGTCTGGATTCAAGGAGTAGAAAATAAACTCCAACTCTTGATGGAAGGAATTATAAAGAATTGTGGCCGTTTTTGATAGTCTACCATAGGGAAGAAAGATGGGGATGCCATAACCCAAAATGTGTTTTCTTAGGTTGAGATCCTAAATTATAGTCGGGGCATATTGCTTTAGGCTCTGTGGATGACTAAATTAATTTCAAACATATAATGCTGTTTACTGTGAAATGCCAGCTTGAAAGGATCATTGTTTAATTTTATGTAATTTACAATACTTATTATACCTCAATAAAAGTATAACTATCTAGGGCTGGTATCAGTTGCCGAGAGGTGGAAGGAGTACCTCTCTGCAGTGTGTTAGCTCAGTTCTGAACAGGACAGGGCTGCAAGTTCAGCTGCTTCCCAGAAAATGTCCTGGATACCTGGCCTGAGTCATCATCCCATGACTAGAGAACGTGGACGGATTGTTTTATCAAGAAACTAGTGATAAACCAAGGGCTATAGGAATTAAGAACTAGGGCTAAAAAAGAAATGTTTAGAGTGATGCAAGATGGCCAATTAGAAGCAGCTGCAGTCTGCAGTGCTCACGAAGAATGAAAAGGGGCGAGGGAATTCAGCACCTTCAACTGAGATAACCAGGTTCTCACATTGGGACTGACTGGATGAACAGGTTGACCAATGGAGAATGAAGACAAGCAGGCAGGGAGTGCGATGGCCCAGCCGGGGGCGGCATGGAGCCAAAGGAACCCCCACTCCCAGCCAAGGGAAGCTGTGAGTGAGTGTGCAGTCCTGCCCGGGAAACCGTGTTTCTCTCATGGATCTTTGCAAGCCGTGGATCAAGAGATCCCCTTGTGAGCCCATGCCACCAGGGCTGTGGGTCTGATACACAGACCTGTATGGAGTCTGGGCACATCAGCTGCTCAGGCACACACAGAAACCCAGGAGTTTTACACACTCTAGCCCCGGGGATCTTCAGCACAGTGGGAAATCTGTCCATACGTATCTCTGGGAAGGGGGCTGAATCCAGGGAGCCAGGCAGCATCATTCTGCAGGCCCCATTTCCTTGACACCTCACAAGTTAAGACCCACTGGCTTGGAATCCTAGCCTGCCAACAGCAGCAGGTTGGAATCCACCTCAGATGGGTCTGAGTTCCCGGGGAGGTGGGGAGAGGCAGCCAGCATGACTGTGGTTCATAGACTCAGCCACTCCAGCCTGCCAGCTATGGAGAATACAGACAGTTTGGACAAGGAAGAGTTCCCCACGACACAGCACAGCTGGCTTGCCAGATCATGACCAGACTACCTCTTTAAGCAGGACCACAATCCATTCCTCTTCACTGGGCAGGAATCCCTGTAGGGGCTTTAACCACTCCAGCAACGGTTCTATGGACAGAGCTTTGATCTCTCCCTGAAATGGAGCTCCTGGTGGGAGGGGCAGCTGCCACCTCTGCAGTTTGGTCAACTCAGCCACTCCAACCTGCTGGCTTTGGAGAATACAGGTGGTCCGGAGGAGGAAGGATCCCTCACAGTGCAGCACACCTGCTCTACCCCAAAGCAGCCAGACTGTTTTTTTGGATGGGTCCCTGATCCCATGCCTCCTGACTCGGTGAGAATGCCCAACAGGGGTCTCCAGCCACCTCTTGCAGGTATGTGCGGGCTGGCTACAGGTCAGTATCCCCCTGGGATGGAGCTTCCAAAGGAAGGAGCTGGCTGCCATCTTTGCTGTTTCTCAGGCTTCACTGGTAATATCTCCTTCAGAGTCTATGAGGAACCTAAATTTACAAGAAAAACACAACCCCATTAAAAAGTGGGCAGAGGATCTGAACAGACACTTCCCAAAAGAGACATGCATGCAGTCAACAAAAATATGAAAAAAAACTCAACATCACTGATCATTAAAGAAATGCAAACAAAACCACAATGAGATACCATCTCATGCCAGTCAGAATGGCTACTATTAAAAAGCCAAAAAATAACAGATGCTGGGAAGGTTGCAGAGAAAAAGAAATGCTGTTGGTGGGTGTGTAAATTAGTTCAAGCCATGTGGAAGACAGTGTGGCAATTCCTCAAAGACCTAGAGGCAGAAATACCATCAGACCCAGCAATCCCATTATGGGGTATATACCCAAAGGAATATAAATCATTGTCTTATAAAAATACATGCATGCACACATATGTTCATTGCAGCAGTATTCACAAGAGCAAAGACATGGAATCAACCTAAATGCCAGTCGATGATAGATTAGATAAAGAAAATATGGTACATAGAGTGGGACATCTGGCTTCTGAGCGGGAACCTTTGTAGTGCCAGTGATGAAAGAGAGAATTAAATATGGGTGATGCTGAGAAAGGCAAGAAAATTTTTGTTCAGAAGTGTGCCCAGTGCCACACCGTGGAAAAGGGAAGCAAGCACAAGACTGAGCCTAATCTCCATGGTCTCTTCAGGTGGAAGACAGGTCAGGCCATTGGATTATCTTAACATAGAGATTGATAAGAACAAAGCCATCACCTGGGGGGAGGATACACCTGAAGTATATAAAACTATTTATCCTTGCCTCCCCCACTATGCAGATTCAGAGTGTTCATCTTTTTGACTTATTATTTCCTCTTAACAGAGATAGCCAGTTTAATAAATGGATGACTTTGATACCTTCATTTTATTTTTCTCAATATTAAGCCAGTAAACATTGCTCTGAGGGTACCATACTAATCAGTTTTAAAATTTTGTGTCATTTTTGTTGTTGCACAGAGATATATACGTATGTGTGTGTATGTTTCAGAAAGATGTATTTACTGAAAGTTGGATTCATATAGTGGTATTGATTGTATTTTAAATTATAACTACTATTTGTTTTTCATTTTAAAGGTTATACATATATACATATATATATACACACACACACTTATAGGTACACATATATCTTCATTTAAAAAAATAAAGAGAACAAATGAGCCAAAAAAGTCTCCATATTGTTACCAGTTATTTAAAATTTGATATGTTTATCTTTTTCTATCACACATACACACAATCATACTATATACTTTTTGCATTTATTTGTTTACATGGTGCTTAGATAGACTGTAATATGCAGATCACTCTCTAAAGATGTATCTATTCAGAATTAAATTTAAATAAGAACGAATATGAATTAGATTTAAACAAGAACCATATTAACTGTGAATTAATGATTTAGAACAAATTACTTAAAGTTAGTTAACCAGCTAATTTACTTATCTGATAGCTTTAAACAGTGTGTATTTACAATAGAGACTCATGTGAGTAGGCAAACATACTTGTGGACTATTTGAAAAATCACAGTGGATTAGAACTTGAAATTTGCATACCCTCTTATTCCCTGAATCTCCCCTAGAAGATGCTAGTGAGAGACAAACTAATAAATGTAATAACCATTTTAGGTTCCCCCTAGGAAATAGCTTATGTTGGTGCCATGTAAATATGTAAGATATGTGTTTGTCTTTTTTAGGAAGTTGTGCGGTTTCTAGATAAGAAACACCGAAACCACTATCGAGTCTACAATCTGCAGTATGTACATTACTCTATATTTTGCTACTGTAGATAGAAAACAGATTACTGCACGTAAGAAGATGATTTTGTTTTTTAGATTGCATTTAATCATAAGTATTTGGTAGTGGCAAGGAATGAATTTAAAAATCCCCATCTTGGACTGGCCCCATTTAGTAGAAGGAGTTAGCCCAGCAGCACAAAGTACCATATGAAGGATGTGGCTTTGGCAGGACCAATGAGGCTGCAGTGGAAGCAAACCATTTTAGGGAAGATCTGTTCTAGCGATATTAGGTTTAGGAAAATCTTTCTGTTTTTCTTGCCAGATTGCATTATGAGGACATAGACAATTTAACAAATGAGTCTTCTGACCCATCAGCAGTGGCATGTGATGAGAGCAAGGGTCTAGATGGGAAAAAAGCAAAACACTGTAGAAAATAGGTTGTAACCCAGTTTAATACCCTGTCTCTCTTGATTTTTTCCTCTACCTGTATACTCAATAGACATTTTCAGGGGGCAAACATTCTGGTCAGCTACATTTGCCTCGTGTGGTTTCTAACTACCCTGAAATAATATAATGAATAGTCTGCTAGAAAGTTAAAAATTATACCTATTAAACAAAAATAAGTTGAGTTTAGGTTATATGAGATGGATAAACCACTACCATCCTTACATTTTTGAAACGCTTGCGTTTATTTTAGAGTGGCAGGAGCAACTTGGAAAGCTCTTTTTGAAGATAGATAAGGAATTCTAATAAGATATGTTAACTTATTCATAACTTCCTCATTTATCATGTTATTCCCTATAGATATATGACATACGTGTTATTTATTTTAGGTGAAAGAGCTTATGATCCTAAGCACTTCCATAATAGGGTCGTTAGAATCATGATTGATGATCATAATGTCCCCACTCTACAGTAAGTTTTATGCTAAATTGACTATCAGAAGAGGGCTAAATATATTGGGCTTGATTTTTTGAAAATATTTTAACTAAAAATCTTAAACTTGAAATCAGTCAGATGGTGGTTTTCACCAAGGAAGTAAATGAGTGGATGGCTCAAGATCTTGAAAACATCGTAGCGATTCACTGTAAAGGAGGCACAGGTAATAGCATTTTCCTTTTTATTTCTCCATTTCTAAAGATATGTAAATATACATAAAGTACAAGAACAAGATACGTATTGCTATTAATATGTATTAATAATTGTTAGCATTTTTAAATATTAGCTCCAAGACTGAAAGAAGGGAAGGAGAAAGGAAAGAGGAGAGGAGGAAGGGTAGGAGATAGGGAGAGGATAAGGAAGGGAAGAAAGTAGGAAAAAAGAACTAAGGAAGGTTGAGCATATTTTCCCTTGTTTTACTAGTATTTGGATTTCTTTATTTTTGGTTTGCCAGTTTATATCTCTCAAAATACAAACAGTCTTTAATTTTAGAATATCAGAGTACTTTTATTTAAGGCTGATCTTTTTTATTTTTAAATTAACAAATAAAGAACCAATATATTTATGGTGTACAACATGATGTTTTGATATACGTAAACATTGCAAAATGGCTAAATCAAGCTAATTAACATATGCATTACTCCACATATTTTTGTGTGAGAACATTTAAAATCTACTGTCTCAGCAATTTTCAAGTATACATGATTATTAACTGTGGTCACTATGTTGTACAATAAATTTCCTGAACTTATTCTTCCTGTCTAACTGAAATTTTGCATCCTTTAATCAACATCTCAGGCTGGGCACAGTGGCTCACACCTGTAATCCCAGCACTTTGGGAGGTTGAGGCAGGTGGATCACATGGTGAAGCCCCATCTCTACTAAAAATTACAAAACATTAGCCAGGTGTGGTGGCATGCACCTGTAATCCCAGCTACTCGGGAGGCTGAGGCAGAAGAATCGCTTGAACCTGGGAGGCAGAGGTTGCAGTGAGCTGAGATCGCACCATTGCACTCCAGCCCGAGCAACAAGAACAAAACTCCATCTAAAAAAATAACAATAATCATAAAGTAAAAACCAACATCTTCACAATCCCCCAAGTTTTGTCTCCCCAGCCCCTGGTAACCACCATTCTACTCTCTGCTTCTATGAATTTGACTTTTTTAGATTCCACAAATAAGTGAGACATGCAGTATTTGTCTTTCTACGCCTGGCTTATTTCACTTAGCATAATGTTCTCCAGGTTCGTCCATATTATCTCGAGTGACAGGATCTCCCCTAAGGCTGAATAGTGTGCCTTTAATTATATGTACCATATATTATTTACCCATTTATCCACTGATGACATTTAGATCGACTCCATAGCTTGGGTATTATGAATAATGCTGCAGTGAACATGGGAGTGCAGATTTCATTTCCTTTGGATATATACCCAGAAGTGGAATCTCCAAATCATATGGTAGTTCTATTTTTGGTTTTTTGAGGAATCTCAGTGCTGTTTTCCACAATAACTACTAATTTACATTGACACCAACAGTGTACAATGGGGTTCCCTTTTCTCTTCATCCTCACCAACTCTTCTTTTGTCTTTTTGTTAATGACCATCCTAACAGGTGTGAGGATATCTCTTTGTGGTTTTAATTTGCTTTTCCCTGATGATTAATGATGTTTAGCATTTTCTCATTATACCTCTTGGCCATTTGTGTGTCTTCTGTTGAGAAATATCTTTTCAGGTTCTTTGCCCATTTTCTAGAGAAGTAACTTATTCTCTTGCTATTGTGTTGTCTGAATTCCTTTTTTAAAAAATCTGTTAACCTATTATCGAATGTATGCTTTGTAGATATTTCTCCCATTCTGTAGGTTGTCTCTTTACTCTATAAATATTTCCTTTGCTGTGCAAAAGCGTTTTAGTTTGATACAGTATCATTTGTCTACTTTTTCTTTCGTTGCCTATGCTTTTCAGTCATATCCAAAAACATCTTGGCCCAGACCAATGTCAAGAAGATTTTCACCTATCTTTTCTTCTAGTAGTTTTCCAATTTCATGTTTCACAGTTAAGCATTTACTTTGAGATGATTTTTGTATATTGGGTGAGATAGGTTGCAATTTCATTTTTCTGCAAGTGGATATTCAGTTTCCCCAGTATTGTTCATTGAAGAGACTGTCCTTTCCCCATCTTGGATTCTTGGCACCTTTGTTGAATATCAGCTGAGTATAAATGCATGGATTTTTTCTCGGCTTTGTATTCTGTTCCATTGGTCTATATGTCTGTTTTTGTTCCAGTAATATTTAAGGTTGTTCTTAAACTTTGTGAGAACATTTTAGATTAAGGGAGCCAACAGAGATGCTATATCAAAAATTATACTGGAATTTTTATAGTGTAATGATACGAAGAAGTTGACATTGGTGGGGTGAAAATGGGGAAAAAAAGCCATTTGTAAATCCAACCAATTTAAGTTTAGTTAGATTTTCTCTCATTCAGGTTTAGGCTTTAAATAATCATCTAAGCATATTTCACAAATTTTGACAAACATAAATAATTACATTTTTAGTGGGCTGTAAATCAATTTTTATATCAAATTCCAGGAAAACATAGCACCATCAACTGACTTATATAATTCAGTAAAATCAAGTTTTAGTCTTATTGACTAGTTTCAAGCCCATCAGTTAAAATACAGGTTCTGTGTTTAGCTGTATATTAGTTAATATACAGGTTCTGGGTTTAGCTCTACAGGTTGGAATATTGTATATAAACTGGCAATTTACAGTACCATAGTTAAGAATATAGAGGTTGAATCATTTGAAATTGCCAGTTTTTAACCATCTTTTGCTTTAAAAATGGCCATTTCACATTGTCCAACCTAAAATGTTATTATTAAAGAAGTCAGCATCAGTTTTCTATTAACTAATGCTAATTCCTTGCTTGAAGGAAAACAATCATTTCAAATTTGACTTTTTTTCTTTTTTGCTGAGAGGGGGTTTACATTATTCTGTGTTCACATAATATTTTGTTGATTTTGTTAGAGGTTGTTTAGAGGGCTAATATTCAGCTGGTATGTACGAGAGCAGCCTCTTTTTTATGTGTTCATTCATATTAGTCTTGCTATCTTCTAGTTGGTTGCTGCCTGCAGGTTACCAGTAGTATCATGATAGTAAAAATATTTTATATTGATTTATAGGAGTTCTTTAAAGAATCTGAATGCCAATTTTTCTTAGTATTATAATTATATTCTCCCCACATGTTGCCTTTTAAATTTGATTGTGATTTATTTTGTTGTACAAAAGTTTGTAAATTTTTGTTTTGTTTTGAGACATGATCTCACTGTGTCACTCAGGCTGGAGTGCAGTGGCACGATCTCGGCTCATTGCAGCCTGAACCTCCCGGGGTTCAAGCGATCCTCCCATCTCAGCCGCTCTGAGTAAGTGGGACTACAGGTGAGCGTCACCATGCCTGGCTAATTTTTGTATTTTTTATAGAGACAGGGTCTCACTGTGTTGTCCAAACTGGTCTCGAACTCCTAGACTCAAGTGATCCACCCACCTCAGCTTCCCAAAGTGCCGGGATTACAGGCATGAGCCATCATGCCTGGAGAGAAGTTTGTAATTTTGAATATAGTAAAATTTGTTTTTCTATGTGTGTGTATATATTTCACGCTTTTCTGTCATGTTTATGAAATTCACCCCCCTATACTGATGTAGTAAAGATATTCCACATTTCTTCAAAAATATTCAAGTTCCATTTTCAATATTTGGGTCTTTAATCTAATTGGAAGTTGGGGGAAGTGTTTTTTTCATATAGATAGCCAATTGTCCTAACACCATCAATTGCGTGCTGTTTTGTTCTCCATTAATTTGTAATCCCTCTCAGTAATATACCAAGTTTCTATAAATATTCAAAACTGCTCCTAAGTTCTCTCTACCACACTTTTGTAATTATTGTAGCTTTATAATGTGGTTTGATAAAGGCATAATTGTCTTGCTCTTCTTGGAACTTTATTGTTACATTCAATTTTAAAATCATTTTGTGAAGCGCCATAATAAAACATTTTTAGGATTTTTATTGGAACTACATTGAATTTATAGATTAACTTGAGAGAAGTGACAACTTTGCGATATTGAGTTGTACATGTGAGTCATCTTGTTCATTCTTTAATAATATTTTATACTTTTTTAATCATGTCTTTGCACATCTTTTCAAATATTCATTCTTGCACAAATTGTGACTGAAAATTGAATCTCTTTCTTTCTATTACATTTGGGTTGTTTCCAATTTTTATTGTGATAAATTATGTTTTTTGTTTTTTTGTTTTGAGATTAAGTCTCACTCTGTCACCCAGGCTGGAGTGCAGTGACATGATCTCAGTTCATTGCAACCTCCGCCTCCTGGGTTCAAGCAATTCTCATGCCTGAGCCTCCAGAGTAGCTGGGATTACAGGCGTCCACCACCACACCCAGCTAATTTTGTATTTTTAGTAGAGATGGGGTTTTGCCATGTTGTCCAGGCTGGTCTCAAATTCCTGACCTCAAGTGATGTGCCTGCCTCTGCCTCCCAAATTGCTGGGATTACAGGCATGAGCCACCATGCCTAGCCCAATAATACTGCTTTTAAAAATACACGTTTCTTGTTGCACATGTGGCCACATTTTTGTTCAATGTATACCTCAGACTAAAATTGTTCTGTCTTAGGGTAATGAATCTTGAACTTTATTTGATAATGTCACCTGTTTTCTAAAACAGTTGTACCAATTTTTACTCCACTGGTATTGTAGACTTCAAGCATTCCATATCTTCCCCAATACTTGCAATTCTGAGTATTTTTATCTTTAGCCTTTGGGTGTTTGTGTGATGGCATCTTGTGGTGGTGATCATTTGCATTTCTGTAATTAATAAGATTGAGGAAGTTTTTTTAAGATTAAGTATCTGGATATCCTTTTTTGTAAAGTAACTTTTTAATTTTCTTAACCACTTTTCTCCTGGATTATTCATCTTTTTTCTCCTGATTGTAGTTCTTTGTGTATTCTGATTTCAATTCTGTTATTGGTCATAAATGTATTTCAAGAAAGCTTTTCTGCTCTGTGATTTGCCTTTTCTGTCTCTCAGGAGTAGCTTTTGGTTAACAGAAGTTCTTAGTTGTATTACCATCATATGTATCATGCTTTCCCTTTATAAAGTTTGTGTTTTTGTGTCCTGATTAAGAAAATTTTCCTTGAGTTTAAAGGACATTTTACTACTGTATTTTCTTCGGGAAGGTTCATTCCTTTTAAAATTGATCTATGTGTGTGGTGTGAGGAAGGCGTCAGGTTTCATCTTTTTTCGTGTATGGCTATCCAGTTATTCCAGCACACTGGTTCAGAAGATTTTCATTTGTTTACTACCCTGAGGAACATGAATCTGTTTCTGACCTTTCTCTTCTGTTCATTGATTTTTCATCTGTGTGCCAATAGCACAACTATCTTACTGTAGCTTTCTAATATATCCTCATCATCTTCTTCTTATTCTTCACAATTGTTTGGGTATTTTAGGTCATCTATATTTCCATATAAATTTGGGAATCAACTAGTAAGTTACACACACTGGGTAGAAATTTGTTTGGAATTGCATTGAATTTATAGACTGGGGAGAATTGAATCTTTACAATATTGACTCATCCAACCCATGAACAGAGGTATTCTCTCATTTAATTAGGTCCTCTTCAATTTCTCTTTACAATGCTTTCTCATTTTCTGTATAGAAAGCTTGCATATTTTTGGTGAGATTTATTCTTAGATTTTTTTGTGGTTATTTAAATGATATCCCTTTAAAATGTTTATTTTCTAAATGTTTTTTGTTGTTTTAAATGCACTTCATTTTATTTATTAATCTTGCAGTTAGCAACTTTCCTAAACTCACTTTTTTTTTTTTTTGAAGCAGTCTCATTCTGTCACCCAGGCTGGAATGCAGTGGCATGATCATGGCTCACTACAGCCTCAACCTCCCTGGGCTCAGGTGATCCTCCTATATCAGCCTCTTGAGTAGCTAGCACTGCAGGCAGGTGCCACCATGCCCAGCTAATTTTTTCATTTTTTTGTAGAGATGGGGTTTCGCTATGTTGCCCAGGTTGGTCTCAAACTTCTGTGCTCAAGTGATCTGCCAGCCTCAGCCTCCCAAAGTGCTAGGACTGCAGGCCTGAGCCACCGTGCCCAGCCTAAACTCACTTATTAGTTCTACTAATTTATCTATAGATTCTTTTGGATTTTATGGTACATGATTACATCATATGAAAATAATAAATTATACTTTTTCCATTTCAGTCATTCATCTCCCCTATCACTGGCTAGAACATTCAGTACAGTGTAGAATTAGAAGTGGCAATAGCAGCCATCAACATACAGTTCCATTATCAAAGGAAAAGCTTTCAACATCTCTCCAAATGCTTTGCGAGTGTGTGTGTGTGTGTGTGTGTGTGTGTGTGTGTGTGTGTGTGTGTGTGTGTGTGTGTGTGTATTAGTGACCATTTATCGATTAAGAAATTCCTTGGCTGGGCGCCTTGGCTTACACCTGTAATCCCAGCACTTTGGGAGGCCCAGTGGGGGCAGATCACTTGAGGCCAGGAGTTTAAGACCAGCCTAGGCAACATGGTGAAACCCTGTCTCTACTAAAAAATACAAAAATTTGCCAGGTGTGGTGGCACATGCCTGTAATGACAGCTACTCCGGCTGAGGCACGAGAATCACTTGAAACCAGGAGGCAGAGGTTCCAGTGAGCCAAGATCGCACCACTGCTCTCCAGCCTGGATGACAGAGTAAGACTCTGTCTCAAAAAATGAAACAAAAAAAAAAAAAAGAAAGAAGGAAAAAAGAAATTCGTTTAGCTTGCTAAGAGTTTTTTTAAATCATGAATGGATGTTGAATTCTTAAAGATTTTTCTGAATCTTTGAGATGATAATTTTTCTACTTTATCCTATAAATAAATGTGGTTAATTACATTGATTAAATGGTAAACCAACATGTTTCTGGAATAAATGTAATTTAGTTGTGCTGTATTATTTTGTTAAATACTTATTAAATTATTTTATTATTAAATTGCTGGATTCTGTCCGTTAATATTTTGTTTAGGATTTTCAAATTCATGTCGTCTGAGCGATTGGTTATAATTTTCCTTTCTCATAGTTTTTTCAAATCTTGGCTTCGTAAAGTGAGTTAAATTTCATTTTCTCTGTTTTTATTCTCTGGGTAAATTTATGTATGCTGATTTTTTTCCTTCTTAAGTGTAAAGTGAAATTCACCAGTGAACGCACATTGGCCTAGAGTTTTCTCTGGAGAGGTCTTTAAATTATGGCTCAATTCCCTATATAGAATGTTTTTATAATTTTATTTCTTTTGCCCATTTTGGTAGATTATAGTTTTCCCAGCGTTTGTCCATTTAATCTAACTTTGCAAATTGTCTTGACATCAAATTGTTCACAATATCATTTTACCATTTTAGTGTCTGCAGAGATGTTCCCTTTTTTATTCCTGACTTTGCTTTCTTGATGCCTTCTCCCCTTTTTTCTTCTGAGTAGTCGCACCAGGGATTTATCAATTTTACTAGTCTTTTAAACGAACCAAGTTTTTGGCCTATTTGTGGTCTCTATTTTTTACTTATTTTTTATTTCATCAATTACTATTATATTTAGTACTTTCTTCTGTACTCCTTGGATTAATTTGTTCTTTTCCTGACTTCTTGACATGGATAATTCTTAGAGTGTCAACCACTATCTTTTCTATTTACCATTTAAGGCTACAAGTTTTCCTCTAAGAATTGCTTTAGTTTCGTCCCATAAATTTTTATTTTCAGTGTTTTTATTTTACTTAGTTCAAACTATGTTCCAACTTTGTGCTTGTTTTTTTTTTGACCCATGAGTTATGTAGAAGTATACTTCCTTATTTCCAAACATATGAGAATTTTGTATTTATCTTTAAATTTTTGATTTCTGATTATATTGTGTGGTGGACACAGAACATACTATGTATTTTTTTTTTTTTTTTTAGTTCTTTGAAATTTGTTTAGACTTGCTTAATGGCCCAGAATTTGGTCGATATTGTCAAATGTTTTCTGTACATTTGAAAAGAACATGTATTATGCATTGTTGAGAACAGTGTTCTATGTACATCTATTTTATTTAACTCTTCTGTTTTCCTACTGACATTCTGTTTCCATTCGATTGAATTTTAATAATATAATTCTTTCCTTCTCACCGTCTGTCATTACCTTGGAAGTCATATACTCTTTTTCTATGTTTTTAGTAATTACTGTAAAGATTTCAACCTGCATCCTTGATTTAGCTATTAATTTTTATGTTGAGCCTGCATCTAGAAATCTTCCTGAATTCTCTCATTAGATTACGGAGTTATTCTAAAGATTTACTTACTACACTGACTTTCTACACTGGTTAGGCTCTGTAGTATACTGTTAAATGGAAGCAGTGAAGAGAGGGCATTTTTGTTTAATTCCAGGCTTTAAAGAAAATGCTGTCAATATTATGTCATTAATGTGATGTTCCTGGTAGGTATTTTGGTAGATTCTCTTTGCTGAGTTAAGGAAGTTTCCTAGTTGTTAATTTTTAAAGTCACAGGTGCAGGCTGAATTTTAGTGAATGCTTTTTTCCTGCATTAATTGAGATAATTGTAAGGTGTGTCTTCTTTAATTAATGAATATGATAAATTGCATTAATATAGATTTCTGATGTAGGATGATTCTTGTATTTGTTATTATTTGTTTTTTAATGGGCAAAAGACTTTGTTTTTCTTTTTGAGCTTAGATTTTTGGTATAAATTAACTTTTAGATTTGGAAGTGCATATACAGGTTTATTGGTAATATTGTGTGATGCTGAGGTTTGGGGTATGATTGATTGCATCACCCAGGTACTGAGCACAGGACCCAATAGTTAGTTTTTCAACCTGTGCCCTTTTCTGCTGTGCCCCTTCTAGAACTCCCCAGGGTCCATTATTGCCACCTTGATGTCCATGAGCACCCATTGTTTAGCTTTCACTTATGAGTGAGAACATATGGTATTTGGTTTTTTGTTCCTGCATTAATTTGCTCAGGATAATGACTTCCAGCTGCGTCCATGATGCTGCAAAGGAAATGATTTCTTTTCTTTTTTTTTTTTTTTTTTTGAGAGGGAGTTTCACTCTTGTTGCCCATGCTGGAGTGCAATGGTGCAGTCTTGGCTCACTGCAACATCCACCTCCCAGGTTCAAGCGATTCTCCTGGCTCAGCCTCCCAAGTAGCTGGGATTACAAGCGCCTGCCACCACACCCAGCTAATTTTTGTATTTTTAGTAGAGATAGGGTTTCACCAAGTTGGCCAGGCTGCTCTCGAACTCCTGACCTCAGGTGATCCACCCACCTCAGCCTCCCAAAATGCTGGGATTATAGGCATGAGCCACCGCGCCCAGCCTATTTTTTGTTTGTTTGTTTTTGAGATGGAGTCTTGCTCTGTCACCCAGGCTGGAATGCAGTGGTGTAATCTCGGTCACTGCAACCTCCGCCTCCTGGGTTCAAGCGATTCTCCTGCCTCAGCCTTCTGAGTCACTGGGATTACAGGTGTGCACCACCATGCCCGGCTAATTTTTGTATTTTTAGTAAAGACGGAGTTTCACTGTGTTGGCCAGGCTGGTCTTGAACTGCTGACCTCAAGTGATCTGCCTGCCTTGGCCTCCCAAAGTGCTGGGATTACAGATGTGAGCCACAGGGACATGACATGGGAGATTGTGGGATACTGGTGATGACAGAGGTGAGTGTGGTGAAGCCCTAGGGGATGGTGAATGGTAGCTCCGGATCCCTGGTGAGGAGCTTCCTCTTAAGTCTGAGTTTCTGAGAGGGGAGAGGGAGAAGCTGGGTGAGGCTAGCATGGATCTTGGGGAGTCCGGGCTGCGGGACCGTTCATAAGAAGAGCCAGACAAGACCCTAGTGTTCTTAGGTGCAGACATGATTAGGAAACCTGCAGCTCCCAGAGACCCCTACTAATTTCCAAACCCGCAGAATGAAGGAGTGTGTGTGTGTGTGTGTGTGTGTGTGTGTGTGCGTGTGTGTGTGTGTTTGTGTGTGTGGGGTGTGAGGTATGTGCTCCTTAAGAAAATGGAAATAAACCAACCAATGAGACAGACAGACAGACAGACAGAGATTCACTTGCCCAAGTGTTCTGTCCTGTCCTCTGAATCCGCTTCCAAGTCACCAGACGCTGTGAGCTCCAAGTCCACGCAGAGTCCGCCAAACGCTCCGGCCGCTGCTCCGCTCTGCGAAGATCTGAGTACAGGCCAGCCAGGGTGGGTTTAAATAGCCTCGGGCACAACCTCGCAGCGGAAAGGGCGGAGCTTCACTCCTCCTTTCCATCAGTCACCCCCAACTTTCCCAGGCTACACCTCGTAGGAAACTGTTCTCCTGATTTGATTTCATGCGCCACCTTTGGGACAATCTGAGAGCTTACAAGTTTTCTTGACCAAAGGTATGATGAATTAAATGCACGGAAACACTGAAAACCAACTAGGGGTTCTGTGGTTCCCACGTTGTGGTTTTGACACCAGCAGCATCCTTGTCACCCTCAAACCCCGGAGATCCACAGATCTGTGTGGTAACAAGCCCTCCCCCTGACCCTGATGCATGGCAGTTGAAGAATTACCCGTGTAAGCGAAAAGACTTTGAAGAAGAGGTGGAGATAGGCGTTGTAGAAACATCCTTTTGCTCTGGAACCCCGTAGAGGCTTGGGAGCCAGTTGGGTGGAGCATTCGTTGGATGAGGGTGCTCGGGTTAGGAATATCAAGGTGTGGCTCCAGATAATTCCATCATCTAGTTAAGTTTCCAGTTATGCTAATCTGTTTTAAAATTCCGTTTGTGTAAATTCTTTTACTCAGACTGAGAATGGCAAAGCCTCAACCCCAATTTCCAGGGAGGGTTGAGAGCCTCAGGTGGGGTTGATGACCAATAGCCTATGGTTTAACCCATCATGCCTATAGAATGAGGTCTCCATAAAAACCTAAAAGGACTGGGTTTAGAGAGCTTCTGGATAACACTTCCTGGAAGGCAGTGCGCCCCTCCCCACATGCTGGGCCCAAAAGTTTTTTCTGAAGTTTTTGCAATATCCGCTAAAATACAGAAAATGGGAAATGTCAGTGTTTCCCTGCGTGCTGTGAGCTCTTCCAGCAAATGAATGCAACTAAAACTGGGAGTGGTGGAAACCTGATTTACAGCCAGTTGCTGAGAAGCACAGGTAAAACAACGTAGGGCTTCCCATTGTTATTAGTGTGGGAGGCCAGTCTTGCGGGACTCGGCCCTTTGGAATCTAATGCTATGTCCCGGTAGATAGCGTCACCGTTGAACTCGAAGCCACACGTATGTTGAGAACAATTTTTCTGGTCATCCGCTGCATGTCTTCTTTACAATACGTAATCAAATTCTTTATCCTGACCTTAAGGCACCTGGGTCGAGAACCATGATTTGAATCAAAAATTGGTCTGTCACTTTCTGAGTTTGAAACTTTGTTTTGCCGTTAGCGTTTTGCTATTGCTTTCTCGTTTTCTTTGCTTTCGTTTTGTTTCTAAGTTCTGAGATATATGGGCAGGGTGTGCAGATTTGTTACTAAGGTAAACAAACGTGTGCCATGGTGGTTTGCTGCACCTGGCAACCCATCACCTAGGTATTAAGCCCAGCATGCAGTAGCTGTTTTTCTTAACGCTCTGCCTCCCAAAAGGCCCCAGTGTGTGTTGTTCCCCTTCCTGTGTCCATGTGATCCCATTTTTCGGCTCCCATTATAAGTGAGAATGTGGCGTTTGGTTTTCTGTTCCTGGATTAGTTTGCTGAGGATAATGACTTCACATCACCAGTGTCTCTGTTTTTTATTATAAAGAGTAGTATTTTATTGAATAAGATTTACTTCCAGAAAAATAAGCTTTAATCTACCGTGAATGCCAGACTCTACAGCAGAAAGCAATTTTCTCAGTTTTCCACACACAAAGGTTCCTACTAAGTGAAAAAAGCCACAGAATTTCATACACAAATGTACTACTCTGTCTCAAAACATCTCACATAAGCATGCACTATACTAATACCATTAGATCAGCTCTTTAGTCAGGTTAAAGTATCCCTCTAATAACTGATTTTTATAATGTTATCCACATCCACGCCCAATCAGTCTGCCATTCTTAATGGTGTACAGCATTATTGAAGACAATGGAATTGATGGAGCCCATATCCACTGACAAACCGTGACTTATGTTGGTTTGATTTATGATTTTTCAACGTTATGATGGGTTTATTGGAATATTAGATGCGTTTCTGAGATACACTGGGTTTATGAGTATGCGACCCTATACTCCAGAAACAGGTGTATAAAGAAAAACAGGTGTACCTAATTAAAATATACTTAGTGACCTGGGATAAACCAATAGATTCTTACAACTGATGGAGAACCATGAAAGAGGGATAGCGGTAAATAATCACAATAACACAATTTTCCAGCACCTGTTGAGGATTCCCCAAAAGGACGCAGGACGTAGGATGCACCTAAGGCATATGAAAGAGAGAGGGCAGAGGGAATAAGAGAGAAATAGGAGGAAGGAAAGGAAGGAAGGAAGGAAGGAAGGAAGGAAGGAAGGAAGGAAGGAAGGAAAGACGGAAAGACGGAAGGAAGGAGAAAACACCCGGTGTTACTGAAACCACAAAATGCGGTTTCCCCCTGTGGGTAAGACTGCAATGTGGATGAATCTTGAAAATATTGTGCTAAAAGTGTTATGTCAGTCATAAAAGCTCACGTATTGTGCAATTCCGTTTATAGGAAATGTCCACAATGTGGAAATCTATGCATATGGGGTTGATCGCTCTATGCAGTTGTTACCTAGGGCTGAGGGTCAGGGAGAGGGTTTGAGACAGAATGAGGAGTGACTAATGTCCACAGGGTTTTTCTCTGGTCGGGGGTGATAAAACCTTCTAAAATGGATTGCGAATTAAAATTGAATGTGTACAAGCACAAATATACTAAAATCCACTCAATTCATGACTTTTAATGGGGCAATTTTATGTGGCACACTCTTCTGGAGACCACGGCAGACATAGTGAGAGAGAAAAAGGTGAGTAAATCTCTGAAACGGAGGCAGAAACAGAGAGAATGAGAAGCCCTGTGAATGGAAGGGAGAGAGAAAAGGGAAAATGGTCCTATTTACAAATGACAGCTGTGAAACTGGGGTTCACATCAGCAGTGTCACTGCCAGGAAGGAGGGTCATGCGAGCCATGTCACCGGTAGCGTGGCCCGCAGGGACGCTGACATGCTGGAGTGTCGTGCCAGCATGGGCTCTGGCAGCCACGTGGGGCAGCAGGAGGGTCCCGCTGCACAGCTGTGGGGTGAGGATAGACTGTGCGGTGATATCGGCCATTACAGGGGCCTCTTCTTCTGGCAACAGTGTGACAGTAGCAAGTGGATGGAAAGGCCTGTGTGTGAGGACGGAATGCAGGAGGGGCTCTTCTGCGGCTGGGTGTGGGTCCCTCCCCAGAAATGTGGAGACATGGCCAGGTAGCTGCATCATGTTGGCTAGTAGATTGGCCAGGGCTTCGAACTGAAGGACAATAACGGGGAGTAGCTGTCAGGCCCTGGGAGTGTCTGAGTGTAAGTGGAGATGGGTTTGGGGTCCCTGAGGGAAGCGTGGGAGCCATCCCTGTATAGATACAGGTCATTGGGAGGTAGCCTGGTGAGGCCTGTGAGTGTCCAGGGTTCCCCTGGGTGCCTGGGGCTGACTGTGGCAGAAATCTGGGGAAGGCTGGAGAGAATCTGGGAGACACAGGAGAGTCCCTGAAGGCAGGGGGTGAAGAGGTGAAAGAAATGGGGGAGGGTTGCAGCAAGGTCCGTGAGTTTGTAGGTGATACCTGGGTGTGGGAAGCTGACCCCAGGTGTAATGTGGAGATGGTTGAAGAGTAGCTGAGAGAGACAGAAGAGTCCCTGAGGGCTGGGGGTGAGAACATGAGAGAGACTGGGGAGTAAGTCAGTGAAATTCGTGAGTTCGGTGGTGTGTCGTGGGTGCCTGGAACTGAGTCCAGCTGGAAAGCTGGAATCTAGAGAAGTTTTGAGAGTAGCTGAAAGAGACACAAGAGTCCCTGTGGGCTGAGGGCAAAGACCTGAGAGAGACCAGGGAGGACCTCCGTGAAGTCTGTGAGTCTGTAGGTGATTCCGGAGTGTGGGAGGCTGACTCCCTCTGAAATCTGGGCGTGGTGGTAGAGTAGCTGGGACAGACATGAGAGTCCCAGGGGGCTGGGGATGAAGACATGAGAGAGACTGGGGAGTAACGCAGTGAAACTGCTGAGTTTGTATGTAATTCCTGGGTGCCTGGAACGGACTCCTGCTGAACTGTGGGCGTGGTTGGAGAGTAGCTGGGACACACACTAGAGTCCCTGAGGGCTGGAGGTGAAGACATGAGACAGACCGGGGAGTAACTCAGTGAAACTGGTGAGTTTGGTGGTGACTCCGGGGTGCCTGGAACTGACTCCAGCTGAAATGTGGGGGTGGTTGGAGAGTAGCTGGGACAGACAGGAGAGTCCCTGAGGGCTGCTGAAGACATGAGAGAGACTGGAGAGTAATTGAGTGAAATTGGTGAGTTTGGTGTTGATTCCGGGGTGCAAGGAACTGCTTCCAGCTGAAATCTGGGCGTTGTTGGAGAGTAGCTGGGACAGACAGGAGAGTCCCTGAGGGCTGGTGAAGACATGAGAGAGACTGGGGAGTAACGCAGTGAAATTGGTGAGTTTGGTGGTGATTTCTGGGTGCCTGCAACGGACTCCCGCTGAAATGTGGGCGTGGTTGGAGAGTAGCTGGGACAGACAGGAGAATCCCTGAGGGTTGGAAGTGAAGACATGAGACAGACCGGGGAGTAACTCAGTGAAACTGGTGAGTTTGGTGGTGACTCCGGGGTGCCAGGAACTGACTCCAGCTGAAATGTGGGGGTGGTTGGAGAGTAGCTGGTAGAGACTGGAGGGTCCGTAAGGGCTGGGGGTGAAGACGTGAGAGAGACTGGCAAGGATCTCACTGAGGTCTGTGAGTTTGTAGGTGTTTCTTGGGTGTGGGATACCGATGCCCGCTGAAATCTTGGCGTAGTTGGAGAGTAGCTGGGACAGACAGAAGAGTCATTGGTGGCTGGGGTGAGCTGCTGGATGATGGCAGTAAGAACATATGGTATATTATTGATGAATGAGGTGACTGTGAGGAATCTCCCGAGGAGGACACGGGAGAACACAATGACATGAGTGATTGTCCTTCTTGGTTAGGAAAGGGAAATGTAAAGTTGCGGAATTCTGTCGATGACGGATGTGAGAGTGGTGAAGCCCTGCGGGATGATGTAGAGTACTTCCACATCCCTTGTGAGGAGCTTCCCCTTGGGTCTGAGATCCTGGGAGGGGAGAGGTAGATGCTGGGTGAGGCAGGCATGGATCTTGAGGAGTCAGGGCTGGGGGACCGCTCATATGCTCCCGAAACCTGTGAGTCTCTGGGGGACTCCTAGGTGCATGTTGCTGATTCCCGCAGGAACCTGGGGATGGCTTGAGAGTAACTGGGAGCCACAGGAGAGTCCCTGAGGCCTGGGGGTGAAGAGATGAAAGACACAGGGGAGGAGCACCGTGAGGCTCGTGAGTTTGTAGGTGACTCCTGGGTGTGGGGGGCTGACTCCAGCTGAAATCTGGGGTTGTTTGGAGAGTAGCTGGGAGACCCAGGAGACTTCCCGAGAGCTGGGGGTGAGCTGCTGGGTGATGGCAGTAGGAACATGTGGTATATTACTGATGAACGTGGTGACTCTGAAGAATCCTCAGAGGAGGACACGGGAGAGACCAATGGCTTCATTGATTGCCCATCACGGAGAGGACAGGGAAATGGGAGATTGTGGGATACGGGCGATGACAGAGGTGAGTGTGGTGGAGCCCTAGGGGATGGTGAATGGTAGCTCCGGATCCCTGGTGAGGAGCTTGCACTTAAGTCTGAGTTTCTGAGAGGGAAGATGGGAGAAGCTGGGTAAGGCTAGCATGGATCTTACGGAGTCCGGGCTGGGGGACCGTTCATAAGAAGAGCCAGACAAGACCTTATGTTCTTAGGTGCAGACATGATTAGGAAACCTGCAGCTCCCAGAGACCCCTACTAAGTTCCTAACCAGCAGAATGAAGGAGTGAGTGTGTGTGTGTGTGTGTACACCAAATATATCTTATATAGTGTACAGAAAATAGCAAAATACAAAATAATATATATTTTATACTGCATAGAAGATATCAAAGTAGACCAAATATATATTATATACTGTACATAAAATATCAAAGTATACATAATATATATTATATTACTGTACATAAAATATCAAAGTACAACAAATCTATAATATATAGTGTACATAAAGTATCAAAGTACACCAAATATATATTATGCACTGTACATAAAATATCAAAATACAGCAAACATATATACTGTACATAAAATATCAAAGTACACCATATATAATATATATTGTACATAAAATATCAAAGTATAGCAAATATATACTGTACATAAAATTTCAAAGTACAACAAATATATATTATACACTGTATGTAAAATGTCAAAGTACACCAAATATATATTATATACTGTACATAAAATATCAAAGTACACCAAATGTATATTATATACTGTACATAAAATATCAAAGTACACCAAATATATACTATATACTGTACATGAAATATCAAAGTACACCAAATTTATAGGCTGTATATAAAATATCAAACTACAGCAAATATGTATCTTATACTATACATAAAATATCAAAATACACCAGATATGTATTGTATATTGTACATAAAATATCAAAGTATGCCAAATTTGTATCATATGCTGTACATAAAATATTAAAATACACCAAAAATATATACTGTACACAAAATATTAAATTACACCAAATATGTATCATATACTATACATAAAATAACAAAGTACACCAAATATGTATCATATACTGTACATAAATTATAAAAGTACACCAAATATGTATCATACACTGAACATAAAATATCAAAATACACCAAATATGTATCATATACTGTACATAAAATATCAAAGTACACCAAATATGTGTCATACAGTGTATATAACATATCAAAGTACACCAAACATGTACCATATACTGTACATAAATTATCAAAGTACACCAAATATGTATCATATACTTTACATAAAATATCAAATTACACCAAATACATATTATATACTATACATAAAATATCAAAGCACATCAAATATATATGATATACTGTACATAAAATATCAAAGTACACCAAATATATATTATATGATGTACATAAAATATCTAAGTACACAAAATATGTACTGTACATAAAATATCAAAGTACACAAAATATGTATCACACACTGTACATAAAATATCAAATTACACCAGATATTAATCATATACTCTACATAAAATATCAAAGTACACCAGATATGTATTCTATAATGTATATAAAATATCAAAATTCACCCCATATATATAATATATGGTACATAAAATATCGAAGTATACCAAATCTGTATTATATACTGTACATAAAATAACAAAGTAAACCCAACATATATTCTACAGTGTACATAAAATCTCAAAGTACTCCAAATATGTATTATATACTGTACATAAAATATCAAAGTAACCAAAGATATATACTGTACACAGACTATCAAAGTACATTAAATATGTATCATACACTCTATATAAAATATGAAATTACACAAAATATGTATCACATACTGTACATAAAATATCAAAGTACACCAAATATGCATCATAAACTGTACAAAACACATCAGAGTACACCGAATATGTATCATATACTATACATAAAATATCAAAGTGTAACAAACATGTATCCTATACTGTACATAAAATATCAAATTACACCAAATATGTATCATATACTGTATATAAAATATCAAAGTACACCAAATATATATGATATACTGTACATAAAATATCAAAGTACACCAAATGTATATTATACACTGTACATAAAAGGTCAAAGTACACGAAACATATATTAAATACTGTACATAAAATATCAAAGTACACCAAATGTATATTATACACTGTACATAAAAGGTCAAAGTACACCAAACATATATACTGTACATAAAATATCAAAGTACACCAAATATAAATTGTATACTGTACACATATCACAGTACATAAAATATATATTATATAATGTACATAAAATATCAAAGTACACAAAATATGTATCATATACTGTACATAAAATAAAAAAGTACACAAAATATATATTATACACTGTACATAAAATATCAAAGTACACCAAATATGCATCATATATTTTACAGGTAATATCAACCTACACCAAATATGTATCATGTACTGTACATAAAATATCAAAGTATACAAAATATGTATTATAAACTGCATAAGAAATATCAAATTACACCAAATATGTATCATATACTGTATGTAAAATATAAAAGTACACCAAATGTGTATCATACTCTGTACATAAAATATCAATGCACAGCATATATGAATCATTTACTGTATGTAAAATACCAAAGCACACCAAATGTTTATCATATACTGTTCCTAAAATATCAAGGAACACCAAATATATATAATATACTGTACATAAAATATCAAAGCACACCAAACATATAAACTGTAAAAAAAATCAAAGCACACCAAATATATATTATATACTGAATATAAAATATCAAAGCACACCAAAAATAGATTATATACTGTATATAAAATATCAAATCACACCAAATATATATAATATACCATACATAAAATATCAAAGCACAACAAACATGTATTATATACTTTACATGAAATATCAAAGAACACCAAATATATATTATATACTGTACTTAAAATATCAAAGTAAACAAAATATATATTATATACTGTACATAAAATATCAAAATACACCAAATATATTTTATATACTGTACATAAAATATCACAGTACACCAAATATGTATCATAGACTGTACATAAAATATCAAAGTACACCAAACATGTATACTATACATAAAATATCAAAGTACACCAAACAGATATTATATGCTATACATAAAATATCAAATAACACCAAACATATATTTTATACTGAACATAAAATATCAAAGTGCAACAAATATATTTTATATACTGTACATAAAATATCAAAGTACACGAAATTTGTATCATATATTATACATAAAATATCAAACTACACCAAACATGAATCATATATTGTACATAAAATATCAAAGTACACCAAATATGTATCATATTCTCTACATAAAATATCAAAGCACACCAAATATGTATTATACACTGTACCTAAACTCTGAAAGTACACCACATATGTGTCATACTGTACATAAAATATCAAAGTGCACCAAATATGTATCATATACCGTACATAAAATATCAAATTTCACCAAATATGTATCATGTACTGTACATAAAATATCAAAGTACAGCAAATATGTATCATATACTGTAGAAAAAATATCAAACTACACCAAAAAGGAATCATGTAGTGTACATAAAATACAAAGATACACCAAATATGAATCATATACTGGATATAAAATATCAAAGTACACCAAATATGTATCATATACTGTACATAAAATATCAAAGTACACAAAATATGTATACTGTACTGTACATAAAATATCAAAGTACACCACATATATATTATTCTCTGTACATAAAATATCAATGTACACCAAATATATGTCATATACTGTACAGAAAATATCAAAGTACTCCTAATATATACAGTACATAAAATATCAAACTACACAATATTTATATTATACTCTGTACATAAAATATCAAAGTACATCAAATATCATAGAGTGCGCATAAAATGTCAAAGTACACCAAATATGTATCATATACTGTACATAAACTATCAAAGTACCCAAAATATGTATCATATACTGTACATAAAATAACAAAGTATGCCAAATATGTATCATATACTGTACATAAAATATCAAAGTACACCAAATATGTATCATATACCGTACAGAAAATAACAAAATACACAAAATACGTACAATATATTGTACCTAAAATGTCAAATTACACCAAATATGTATCGTATACTGTATATAAAATATCAAAGTACACCAAAGATATATACTATACATAAAATACCAAATTTCACCAAACACGCACCATATACCGTACATAAAATATCAAACTACACTGTATATATATTATACACAGAACATAAAGTATCAAAGTACACAATACATATATTATATACTGTATATAAAATATCAAAGTAAACCAAATATATATTATATACTGTAATTAAAATGTCAAATTACACCAAATATATATTATATACGGTACGTAAAATATCAAAATACACCAAATATGTATCACATACTGTAGATAAAATATCAAAATACACCAAATATGTATCATATACTTTACATAAAATATCAAAGTACAGCAAATATGTATCATATACTGTACATAAAATATCAAAGTACAACAAATATGTATCATATACTGTACATAAAATATCAAAATACACCAAATATGTATCACATACTGTAGATGAAATATCAAAATACACCACATATGTATCATATACTGTACATAAAATATCAAAGTACAGCAAACATGTATCATATACTGTACACAAAATATCAAACTACACCAAATGTGTATCAAATACTGCACATAAAATATCAAAGTACACCAAATATATATTCTATACTGTACATAATATATCAAACTACATCAAATATATAGTCTATGCTGTACATAAAATATCAAAGTACACCACATGTATACTATATACTGTACATATATCAAATTATGCAAAGTATATATTCTATACTGTTCATAAAATGTCAAAGTACCCAAAATATACATACTATACTGTACATAAAATATCAAAGTACACAAAATATATATACTATACTGCACATAAAATATCAAAGTACCCATCCTATATATTATCTACTGTACATAAAAAATCAAAGTTCCCAAACTATATATTATGTACTGTACATAAATATCAAAGTACCCAAAATATATATTATGTACTGTACATAAAATTTCAAAGTACACAATGTATATATTTTGTACTGTATATAAAATATCAAAGTACCCAAACTATATGTTATGAACTGTACATAAAACATCAAATTACCCAAACTATATATTCAATACTGTACATAAAATATCAAACTATACCTAATATATATTCTATACTGTACATAAAGTATCAAAGTACATCAAATATATATTTTATACTGTACATAAAATATCAAAGTACACCAAATATGTATTCTATACTGTACATAAAATGTCAAAGTACAACAAATATATATTCTATACTGTACATAAAATATCAATATACACCACATATATATTCTATACTGTGCATAAAATATCAATGTACTCCAAATATATATTCTATACTGTACATAAAATATCAAATTACACCAAATATATATTCTATACTATACATAAAATATAAAAGCACACAAAATATATATTCTATCCTGTACATAAAATATCACGGTACCACAAATATGTATTCTATACTGTACAATAAATATTAAAATACCCCAAATATATATTCTATACTGTACATAAAATATCAAAGTACAACAAATATATTCTGTATGCTGTACATAAAATATCAAATTACACCAAATATATATCCTATACTGTACAGAAAATATCAAAGTCCACCAAATATATATTCTATACTGTTCGTAAAATACAAGTGTACACCAAATATATGTTCTATAATGTACATAAAATATCCAAGTACACGAAATATATATTCTACACTGTACATAAAATATCAATATAGAGAAAATATATATTCTATACTGTACATAAAATATATATGTTATATGACATATTACATATGTTATATATTATATATAATTATATAATCTATTATATATGATTACACTGTACATTATGTATAATATGTCTTAATATCTAATATATATTATATCATAATATATTATATATAATATATAGTATAATATATAATATAATATATAATATATCACGATATATTATATATAACATATCATAATATATTATATACTTTATTATATTACTGTACATAATGTAATATATTATATAATATTTTATGTAATATATGTCATGTATATAATATAATATATGATATATTCCTATAGAATATATGATATGTTATATAACACATAATATATAATGTACAATATACTGTATAATTTATGTCTAATATAGTATCTATTATGAATATTATATATTATATGTAATACATAATACATTATATATTATATGTAATACATAATACATTATATATTATATGTAATATATAATACATTGTATATTATATTATATATTAAATATTACATAATATATCATATGTTACACATATGATATTCTATATTATATATGTTATATAATATATATTATATAATGTATATTATATAATATGTATAAATATATGATATGTAATTATATATATAATTATATGCAATATATAATTACATATTCTGTTCTATATAATAATTGTATATTTTACATGAATTATATTCTGTATAATAAAAATGTATCATAGATTATATTATACGTAATATATTGTATATAATATAAGGATGCAGGATGTAAAAGGAAATTATATATATGTTATACATATTATATAAGTTATATATATTACATTATATATATTTATATATATTCACACACATATATATATTTGTTTCCTATTTCCACGATATAATATATAATGTTATATAATATATAACATCTAATACATAATACATTATATGTTATATAATATCTTATATATTACATATAATGTATAATAAGTTACATATTATATGTAATATATAATACATTATATATTATATCATATCATAAATATATACTGTGTTATACATATGATATGCTATATTATATAACATGATATATTAGATATATATTATATATACTGTATATTATTATATTCTATATAATTATATATAACTGTATATGTATCTAATTATATATTTTGTTATATGTAAAAATTAGATATTATTACATGTATTATATTGTATATAATAATAACACATCATTATATTTTATATTATACATAAGACATCGTATATAATATAAGGATGCAGGATGTAAAAGAAAATTATATATATGTTATACATATTACATAAGTTATATATATTACATTATATAAATTATATATATATATACAGACATATATATATATGTTTTTGGGGTGCCCTATTTCCCATCTCATAACTTATTTTAAGAAGTACGGCATAGTAAAATGTGGGCTTGGGATTCAGTTTTTGAAACAAAACACTGAGCCTTCAATGACCTTCCTGTACATGTGAAAGCACTCCTGACTGCCTGGCAGCAGTTGGACCTCACAATGTGGATTGTGCCTTCACCCTGGAATGTTTATGCCCTATCGCCGTGGTGATGGGATTAGGGATCTCCCGCCCTTGGTCCTAAGTGCCACTGTCTGTGCTGAGTTTTTCAAAGCTCAGAGCAGATAGAACCTTTGTGGTTTCATTTTCCCTGATTTTGATTTTTCTCATGTGGAATCTGTGTTGCTGCATTCAAGGTACGTTCATACTGGCCTGTCAAATGCAAACTCTTCAAATTATTAGTTAGTGCTTTCCAAATATGTTTTTTAAAACATTATCCTCTGTATTTTCCATATGCAGTTATCAATATGTTTCATGGTTATGTTTTATTCCTCAATTTATATATTTGATTATTGTACCAAGCAGAGTACCTTTGAAATTTTTCTTCATTTAAAAAATATGTATCTTGGCTCAGGCCTCTAATCCAAGCACTTTGGAAGGCCAAGGCAAGAGGATCACAACGTGAGGAGATCAAGACCATCCTGGCCAATACAGTGAAATCCTGTCTCTACTAACACTAAAAAAATTAGCCAGGCATGGTGGCAGCTGGAGTAGTCCCAGTATGTCCCAGTAGTCCTAATAGTCCCAGCCTGGGATGCTGAGGCAGGACAATCGCTTGAACCCGTGAGGCAGAGATTGCAGTGAGTCAAGACGGTGCCATTGCACAACAGTCTGTGCAACAGAACAAGACCCTGTCTAAAAACAATTATATATATAATAATAAAATATCAAAGTACCCAAAATATATATTCAATACTGTACATAAAATAACAAACTACCCAAAATATATATTCCATACTGTACATAAAATATCAAAGTACCCAAACTATATATTATGTACTGTACATAAAATATCAAAGTACACAATCTATATTCTATACTCTACAGAAAATATCAAAATACCCAAAATATGTATTCTATACTGGACATAAAATTTCAAAGTACCCAAATTATGTTATCTATACTGTGCATAAAATATCAAAGTACCCAAAATATATATTCTTTACTGTGCATACAATATCAAAGCACACCAAATATATATTATATACTATACATAAAATATCATAGTATAACAAATATACATTCCACAGTGTACATAAAATATCAAACTACACAAAACATATATTCTATACTGTACATAAAATATCAAAGAACACCATATATATAATATACTGTACATAAAATATCAAAGTACACCAAATATATATTCAATACTGTACATAAAATATCAAACTACACCAAATATATATTGTATACTGTACATAAAATATCAAAGTACACCACATATATATTCTATACTGTACATAAAATATCAAAGTATTCCAAATATATATTCCATACTCTACATAATATATCAAAATACACCAAATATATATTGTATACTGTACATAAAATATGAAAGTACACCAAATATATATTTTGTACTGGACATAAAATATAAAAGTTCACAAAATATTTATTCTGTCCTGTACCTAAAATGTCACAGTACCCCAAATATATATTTTATTCTGTACATTAAATATCAAAGTACCCCAAATATATATTCTACACTGTACTTAAAATATCAATGTATGTCAAATATATATTCTACACTGTACATAAAATATCAAAGTAAACCAAATATATATTCTATACTGCACAGAAAATATCAAAGTACCCAAAATATATGTTCTATACTATACATAAAATATCAAAGTACAGGAAATACATATTCTATACTGTACTTAAAATGTCAATGTACAGAAAATATATATTCTATACTGTAAATAAAATATGTATTATATATGATATATATTACATATGTTATATATTATATATAATTATATAATATTCTATCATAAATGATTTTATTGTATATTATATGTAATATAACTTAATATATAATATGTAATATATCATAATATATTATATATATATCATAATATATTATATATTTTATTATATTATTACTGTACATAATGTAATATATTATATAATATTTAATCCAATATGTCACGTATATATTATAATATATATTATATTATTATATAATATGATATGTTATACCATTCATAATATATAATATGTAATACATTGAATAATTTATAATATCTAATATATTAAATATTATGTATAATATATTACATATTATATGTAATATATAATACATCTTATATTATATTATATATTAAATATCATATAATTTATCATATGTTATACATATGATATTCTACATTATAAAATATGTTATATAATAGATATTATATATTATATATATTACATATAATTATAATATTTATAATATACATAATTATGTTAAATATATTTATACATCTAATTATATAATATATATAATTATATATTATATTATATATAAAAATTACATATTTTTATGTTTTATAATGAGAATAATAAATATGTATCATTATATATTATATTATACATAATATATTATAAATAATATAAGTGTGCAGGATGTAAAAGGAAATTATATATATGTTATACATATTGTATATTTTATATATATTACATAATATATAATTATATATATATACACACATATACATATATTTGGTTGTGCCCCATTTCCCATCTCATAACTTACTTTAAGAAGTGCAGCATGGTAATGTGTGGGCTTGGGATTCAGTTTTTGAAACAAAACACTGAGCCTTCAATGACCGTCCTGTACATGTGAAAGCATTCCTGACTGCCTGGCAGCAGTTGGACCTCACAATGTGGATTGTGCCTTCACCCTGGAATGTTTATGCCCTATCGCCGTTGTGATGGGATTAGGGATCTCCTGCCCTTGGTCTTAAGTGCCACTGTCTGTGCTGAGTTTTTCAAAGCTCAGAGCAGATTGAACCTTTGTGGTTTCATTTTCCCTGATTTCGATTTTTCTCATGTGGAACCTGTGTTGCTGCATTCAAGGTATGTTCATACTGGCCTGTCAAATGCAAACTCTTCAAATTATTAGTTAGTGCTTTCCAAATATGTTATTTAAAACATTATCCTCTGTATTTTCCATATGCAGTTATCGATATCTTTCATGGTTATGTTTTATCCCTCAATTTATATGTTTGATTATCGTACCAAGCAGAGTAGCTTTGAAATTTTTCTTCATTGAAAAAATATGTATCTTGGCTCAGGCCTCTAATCCCAGCACTTTGGGAGGCCAAGGCAAGAGGATCACAAGGTGAGGAGATCAAGACCTTCCTGGCCAGTACAGTGAAATCCTGTCTCTACTAAAACTCAAAAAATTCAGCCAGGCATGGTGACAGCTGGAGAAGTCCCAGTATGGTGTAGTCCCCGCTACCTGGAGGCTGAGGCAGGACAATCGCTTGAACCCGTGGGGCAGAGGTTGCAGTGAGCCAACATGGTGCCATTGCACCCCAGTCTGTGCAACAGAAGAAGACTCTGTCTAAAAACAATTACATATATAATATGTATTATATATATGCATTATATATTATATAATATGTTATAAGTGTAATATATAGTATATAATATATAATATCACATAATATACATAAAAAATATGTCATATTATTTATAATACATATTATATACATTATATATTACATATAATATATAATATATATGACTTGTATATAACACATAACATATATTATTTACATTATAATATATAATATATGTTTTATATATAAGATATATATTATATGTATTATATATAATCTAATATATAATAGGTGAATTATATAATGATCTATAATATATATTATATTTTATGACATGTATATATTATATATAGTATATTATATATAATATATAATAGATTATATATTATATTAAATTTATCATATATAAAATATATAGTATATACATAGTATATATTATATGTTAAAATATGTGATATGTCATATAATATTTAAATTATAAATTATATGATATGTAAATAATGTATTAGAGGTAATATATACCATCTTTAATAAATATAATATATGACATATATTATATAACATATTATATATATAATATAATGCATGATGTATATTGTATGATACAAGGTATATAATATATATGATATACATTATAAAGTATATGCAATATATTATATGATATACTATATACATTTTATAACATGCTATATACTATATAATGTATGATATATATTACATTGAACATATGATATATATTATTGATAATAAATGATATGTAAAATATATGATATATAACATAATATATGATATATATTACATGAAATGTAAGATATATGTAATATATGATACTTTTTATATATAATATATGATACATAATACATGATACATATTATATATGATTTATGAAATATATATGTTATATATTATATATAATATTCTATTATATAAGATTATATTATATGTTATATATAAAATAACTTAATAAATGATATATATTATAATATATTACATATAACATAGAATGTATTATACATTATATTATATTATTAAACATAATGTATTATATTATATAATATTTTATCTAATATATGTCATGTATATTATTATAATATATAATACTGTGATATATAATATATAATACGTTATATAATGTATAAAATCTAATATATAGTATATTATATATTATATAATATATAATATATTATATATTATGTAATATATAATATATTATATATTATGTATAATATATTACATATTATATGTAATATATAATACATTATATATATTATAAAGATTTTATATTATATAATATGTTATACATATGATATTTTTCATTATATAATATATTATATATTATATATTATTATGGTATATATAATTATATATATAATTGTAAAATTATATATAATTATGTATTATGTTATATGTAATAATTATGTATTATTACATGCATTATATAGTATATAATAATAACATGTCATTATATATTATATTACACATATTATATATAAGGATGCAGGATGTAAAATATAATTATATATATGTTACACATATTATATAAGTTATATATATTACATTATGTAAATAATGTATATATATACACACACATATATATATACATTTGGGGGTGCCCTATTTCCCACCTCATAACTTATTTGAAGAAGTACAGCCTAGTAATGTGTGGGCTTGGGATTCAGTTTTTAAACAAAACACTGAGACTTCAATGACCTTCCTGTACATGTAAAAGCACTCCTGACTGCCTGGCAGCAGTTGGACCTCATAATGTGGACTGTGCCTTCACCCAGGAATGTTTGCGCCCTATCACCATGGTAATGGGATTAGGGATCTCCTGCCCTTAGTCCTAAGTGCCTCTGTCTGTGCTGAGTTTTTCAAAGCTCAGAGCAGATAGAACCTTTTTTGGTTTCATTTTCCCTGATTTTGATTTTTCTCATGTGGAACCTGTGTTGCTGAATTCAAGGTATGTTCAAGCTGGCCTGTCAAATGCAAACTCTACAAATTATTAGAGGTTTCCAAATATGTTATTTAAAACATTATCTTCTGTATTTTCCATATGCAGTTATCAATATGTTTCAAGGTTAACTTTTTATTCCTCTATTTATATGTTTGATTGTTGTACCAAGCAGAGTACTGTTGAAATTTTTCTTCATTTAAAAAATATGTATCTTGGCTCAGGCCTCTAATCCCAGCACTTTGGGGGGCCAAGGCAAGAGGATCACAAAGTGAGGAGATCAAGACCATCCTGGCCAATACAGTGAAATCCTGTCTCTACTAAAACTACAAAAAATCAGCCAGGCATGGTGGCAGCTGGAGTAGTCCCAGTATGGTGTAGTCCCAGCTACCTGGGAGGCTGAGGCAGGACAATCGCTTGAACCCATGAGGCAGAGGTTGCAGTCAGCCAAGATGGTGCCAATGCACCCCAGTCTGTGCAACAGAACAAGACTCTGTATAAAAACAGTTATATATATAATATATATAATATATATGCATTATATATTATATAATATATTATATCTGTAATATATAATATATAATATGTCACAATATACATAAAAAATATCATGTCATATTATCTATATTATATATTATATATCTTATATATAACATATAATGTATAATATATATTGTATGACATATATCACATATAATATATATTATTTATATTATATATAATATATAGAATATATGTTATATATTTTAACTAATATATAATGTGTATAATATAATCTATAAAATATATTTTATGACATGTATATTTTTATATATATTATATTATATATGATATAATATATATTATGTATATAAGATATATATTATATATATTTTACATATATATCATATATTGTATATATGATATATTCAATATATCATATAAAAAAATAAAATATACTCTTTATATATTATATGTTAAACAAAATATATAATATATAATATTTAAATTATACATTATATGATAAGTAAATAATATATTATAGGTAATATATACTAGCTATAATATAATATATGACCTATATTATATTACATAAGATATATATAATTTAATATATGATGTCTATTATATGATATGTGGTATATAATATGATATATAATATATATTATGTAATATATGCTATATAATATATATTTTATAACATAAGCTATATATTATATAATGTATGATATATATTACCTTGAACATATCATATATATTATTGATACTATATGATATATAATATATAGTATATCATAGATATTACAAAAAATGTAAGATATATGTAATATATGATACATATTACATATAACATGATATTTATATATCATAAATAAAATATCAATGTACACAAAACATATATATTGTACATAACTTATCAAATTACACAAAATATATGTTATATAGTGTACATAAAATATCAAAGTACACAAAATAGGTATTATATTGTACATAAAATATCAAATAAAAAATATATATGTTGTGCATAAAATATGAAAGTACACAAACTATAGGTTACATATTTTACATAAAATATCAAAGTACACAAACTATATCTTATATATTTTACATAAAATATCAAAGTACACAAACTATATCTTATATATAGTACATAAATTACGGAAGTACACACAATATTTCTTATATATTGTACGTAAAATATGAAAGTACACAAACCATATCTCATATATTGTACATAAAATATCAAAGTACACTATATATGATATATATGATATATAACATATAATATATACTTATGATATATAAGCCATAATATATAATATGTACAACATAAAATGTATGATATATGTAATATATGATACATATTATTATGTAATATATGATAGCATATCATACATAAAATATCAAGATACACAATATTTTTATATATTGTAGATATATAAAAGTACAGAAAACATATATATTGTACATAAAATATCAAAGTACACAAAATATATATTATATATTGTACACAAAATATCAGACTACTCAATATGTATATTTTATATTGTACATAAAATATGAATGTACACAAAAAATATATATTGTTCATAAAATATCAAAGTACACAAAATATATATTATATATTGTACACAAAATATCAAAGTACACAAAATATGTTTTATATACTGTACACAAAATATCAAAGTACACTAAATATAGATTATATATGGTACATAAAATATCAAAGTAGACAAAATATATATTTTATATTTTACATAAAATATCAAAGTACACAAAAGAGATATTGTATATTGTATATAAAATATCAAAGCACACGAAATACTTGTTAAATATTGTACATAAAATATCAAAGTACACAAAATATATATTATGTATTCTACATAAAATATCAAAGAACAAAAAATATATGTTATATATTGTACATAAAATATCAAATACACAAAATATATATTATATATTGTACATAAAATATGAAAGTACACAAAATGTATATTATATATTGTACATAAAATATCAAAGTACACAAAATATATATTATATATTGTACATAAAATATTAAAGAACACAAATTAAGTTATATATTGTAGAAAAAATATGAAAGTACACAAAATATATATTATATATTGAACTTAAAATATGAAAATACACAAAGTATTATATAGTTTACATAAAGAATCAAAAATTACCCGAAATATATATTATATATTGTACATAAACTATCAAAATACACAAAATATATATTATGTATTTTACATAAAATATCAAAAAGTTCACAAAATATGTATTATATATTGTACATAAAATATCAAAATACACACAATATATATTATATATTTTAAATAAAATATGAAATTTCACAAAATATATATTACATATAGTATTTAAAATTTAAAAATACACAAATTATATTTTATGTATTGTTCATAAAATATCAAAGTACACAAATATATATTATATACTTTGCATAAAATATAAAAATACACGATATATATTAAATATTCCACATAAAATATCAAACTTCACCAAATATATATTGTATGCTGTACACAAAATGTCATAGTACACCAAATGAATATTAAATACGCTACATAAAATATCAAAATACACGAAATATATATTAAATACTGTACATAAAATATGAAAGTACAACAAATATATATTATATACTGAACTTATAATAACAAAATACACCAAATATGCATTATATACTGTACATAAAATATCAAAGTATACAAAATATATATTATATACTGTTCATAAAATATGAAAGTACAAAAAACATGTATTATACACTGTACTTAAAATAACAAAGTACACCAAATATATATTATATACTGCACATAAAATATCACAGTACACCAAATATATATTAAATACTGTAGATAAAATATCAAAGTACACCAAATGAATATTATATACTGACATAAAATATCAAAGCACTCCAAATATATATTTAAGACTGTACATGAAATATCAAAGCACACCAAATGAATACTATATACTGTTTGTAAAATATCAAAGTACAACTAATATATATTATATACTATACATAAAATATCAACACCAAATATATATTATACACTGTATATAAAATATCAAATTACACCAAATGTATATTTTATACTGTACATAAAATATCTAAGTATACCAAATATATATTATATACAGTACCTAAAAAAAAAGTACCCCAAATGTATATTATATACTGTACATGAAATATCAAAGTACACCAAATATATATTTTGTAATGTACTTAAAATATAACAGTACACCAAATATATATAATATACGGTACATAAAATATCAAAGTACACCAAATATATATTATGTAATGTACTTAAAATATAACAGTACAACAAATATATATAATATACGGTACATAAAATATCAAAGTACACCAAATTTATATACTGTACATAAAATATCAAAGTACACCAAATATATATTATATACTTTACATAAATTATCAAACTACACCAAATGTATACAATATACTGCACATAAAATATCAGACTACACCAAAGATATATACTGTACATATAATATCACAGTACACCAAATATATAATATACACTGCACATCATATATCAAAGTACACCAAATATATATTATATACTGTAGATAAAATATCAAATTACACCAAATGTATATACTTACATAAAATATCAAAGTACTCCAAATATATATTAAAGACTGTACATAAAATCTCAAAGTACACCAAATATATATTACATACTCTATATAAAATATCAAAGGACACCAAATATGTATTATATACTGTACACATATCACAGAACAGCAAATATACAGTATGTACTGAAAATAAAATATCAAAGTACACCAAATATATATTACTTAATGTACATAAAATGTCTAAGTACACCAAACATGTATTTTATACTGTACAAAAAACAAAGGACACCAAATATATTATATACTGTACATAAAATATCAAAATACACTAAATATATATTATATACTGCACGTAAAATATCAAAATTCACCAAATATATGTTATATACTTTACATAAAATATCAAAATACAGCAAATACATATTATATATTGTACATAAAATATCAAAGAACATGAAATATATATTATATACTGCACATAAAATATCAAATTACACCAAATGAATATTTTATACAGTACATAAAATATCAAAGTACTCCAAATATATATTAAAGACTGTACATACAATATCAAACTACACCAAATAAATATTATATACTGTACAAAAAATATCAAATTTCACCAAATATATTTTCTATAATGTACATAAAATATCAAAGTACACCAAATATATATTATACACTGTAGATAAAATATCAAAGTAAACCAAATGTATATTATATACTGTACATAAAATATCAACGTATTCCAAATATATATTATACACAGTACCTAAAATATAAAAGTAGCACAAATGTATATTATGTACCGGACATAAAATATCAAAGTACACCAAATATATATAATATACTGTACGTAAAATATCAAAGTACACCAAACATATATAGTATACAGTACATAAAATATCAAATTACAATTAATATTTCATACTGAACATAAAATATCAAACTACACCAAATATATATTACATACTGTACATAAAATATAAAAGTACATCAAATACATATTATATACTGTACAGAAAATATCACAGTACACCAAATATATATAATATACTGTACATAAAATATCAAAATACACCAAATATATATTGTATTCTATACTTAAAATATCAAACTACAATAAATATATATTATATGCAGTGCATAAAATATCAAAGTACAACAAACATGTATTATATACTGTACATAAAATATCAAAGTACAACAAATATATGTTGCACCTAAAATATCAAAGTACACTAAATATATATTATATAGTGAACATATATTATCAATTTTCACAGAATATATATCATATACTGTACATAAAATATCAAAATACAACTAATATATATTATCTACTGTACATAAAATATCAAAGTACACCAATTTAATATATACCATGCATAAAGTATCAAATTTCACCAAATATATATTATATACTGTACATAAAATATCACAGTACACCAAATATATTTTTTATACAGCACATAAAATACCAAAGTACACCAAATATATACTGTAGATAAAATATCAAAGTACACCAAATGTATATTATGTACTTACATAAAATATAAAAGTACTCCAAATATATATTAAAGACTGTACATAAAATATCAAAGAACACCAAATGAATATTATATACTGTTCATAAAACATCAAAGTACACAGAATATATATTGTATACTGTGCAAAAAATATCAAAGTACAGCAAACATATATACTGTATATAAAATATCAATATATGTCAAATATATATTATAAACTGTACACAAACTATCAAAGTACACCAAATATATATTATATACTGTTTATAAAATATAGAAGTCTGTGAAATATATATTATATACTGTACATAAAATATCAAATTACACAAAGTATAAATTATATAATGTACATAAAATATCAAAATACACCCAATATATTTTATACTGTACATGAAATAACAAAGTACACCAAATATATATTATATAATATATAAAATATCAAATTACACCAAATATATAATATATACTGTACATAAAATATGAAACTATACCAAATATATATTATATACAGTACATAAAATTTAAAGGTACACTAAATGTATATTATATACTGTAAATAAAATATCAAAGTACAACAAATATTTATCATACACTGTACGTAAAATATCACAGTACACCAAATATATATAATATACAGTACAAAAAATATCAATGTACACCAAATACATATTATATACTGTACATAAAATAGCAAAGTGCAATAAATATATATTATATACTGTACATAAAATATACTACAGCAAATATATGTAATATACTGTACATAAAATAAAAAGTACATCAAATATATATTATATACGGTACATAAAATATCAAAGTACACCAAATATGCTTTATACTGTAGATAAAATATGAAAGTACACAAAATATATACCATATACTGTATATGAAATATAAAGGTACACCAGATGTATATTACGTACTGTACCTAAAATATCAAAGTACACCAAATATATATTGCATACTGTACATAAAATATAAAAGCACACCAAATGTATATTACATACTGTACATAAAATATCACAGTACTCCAAATAAATATTATATACTGCACATAAAATATCACAGTACACCAAATATATTTAACGTACTGCACATAAAATACCAAGGTACCCAAAATATATATTATCTACTACACATAGAATATCAAAGTACACCAAATATATCTTATATAGTGAACAAAAAATATCAAAGTACACCAAATAAAAGTTTTATACTGTACATAAAATATCAAAGTATACCAAATATATATTATATATTGTACATAAAATATCAAAGTACACCAAATATATATTATATACTGTACATGAAATATCAAATTACACCAAATGAACATTATATACTGTACATAAAATATAAAAGTTAACCAAACATATATTATATACTGTACATAAAATATCACAGTACACCAAATATATATTATATACTGCCCAGAAAATATCAAAGTACAGCTATTATATATTACATACTGTAATTAAAATGTAAAAGTACACAAATTTTATATTATATACTTACATAAAACATCAAAGTACCCCAAATATGTATTAAAAACTGTACATAAAATATCAAAGTTCACCAAATGAATATTATATACAGTTCACAAAATATCAAAGTACACCTAATTTATATTATATACTGTATATAAAATATCAAAGTACAACAAATATGTATTATACACTGTACATAAAATATCACAGTACAACAAATATATACTGCATAGAAAATATCAAAGTACACCAAATATATATTATATAGTGTAGATAAAATATCAAATTACCCAAATGTATATAATATACTTACAAAAAATATCAAAGTGCTACAAATACATATTAAAGACTGTACATAAAATATCATAGTACACCAAATGAATACTATATACTGTTTATAAAATATCAAAGTACATCTAATATATATATTATACTGTACATAAAATATCAAAGTACACCAAAAATATATTATATACTCTATATAAAATATCAAAACAAACCATATATATATTATATACTGTACATAAAATATCACAGTACACCAAATATATATTATATACTGTACATAAAATATCAAGGTACACCAAATATATATTATATAATTTACCTAAAATATAAAAGTACTCCAAATGTATAATATGTACAGTACATGAAATATCAAATTACGCACAATATGAATTATGTACTGTACATAAAATGTAACAGTACACCCAATATATAATATACTCTACTTAAAATTTCAAAGTACTCCAAATGTATATCATATCCCATACATAAAATATCAAAGTATTATAAATATATATTTCCTACTGTACATAAAATATCAAATTACACCAAATATATATTATACACTGTACATAAAACATCAAAGTACAACAAATATATATTATATACTGTGCTTAAAATACCAAAGTACACAAAATATATATCATGTACTGTTAAAAAATCAAAATACATCAAATATATACAATATACAGTACAGAAAATATCAAAGTACGCCAAATATATATTATATACAGTACATAAAATATCACAGTATACCAAACATATATAATATACTGTACATAAAATATCAAAGTACACCAAATATATATTATATACTGTACATGAAATATCCAAGCACAATAAATATGTATTATATACTGTACATAAAATATCAAAGTACACTAAATATATATTATGTACATAAAATATAAAAGTACACCAAATGTGTATTATATACTGTACATAAAATACCACAGTACACAAAATATATATTTTATACTGCACATAAAATGTCAAAGTACAACAAATATATATTGCATACTGTAGATAAAATATAAAAGTAGACAAATTATATATTATATACTGTACATAAAATATAAAAGTTAATCAAATATATATGATATACTGCACATGAAATATCAAAGTACACCAAATTTATTATACACTGTACATAAAATATCAAACTACACCAAATATATATAGTATACTGTACATAAAATATCAAAGTACACCAAAGACATATGCTCTGCGTGAAATATCACAGTACACAAAATATATATTATATACTCCACATAAAATATCAAAGTCCAACAAATATATACTGTAGATAAAATATCAAAGTACACCAAATATATATTATATACTTACATAAAATATCAAAATACTCCAAATATATATTAAAGACTGTAGATAAAATATCAAAATACACCAAATGAATACTATATACTGTTCATAAAATATGAAAGCACACCTAATATATATTATAGACTGAACATAAAATATCGAAGTACAACAAATATATATTATATACTGTACGTAATATATCACAGTACACCAAATATATATAATATACTGTACATAAAATGTAAAAGTTCACCAAGTATATATTATATACTGTACATAAATCATCAAAGTAGAATAAATATATATTATATACGGTACATAAAATATCAAAGTACACCAAATATATAGTGTATGCTGTACTTAAAATATAACAGCACACTAAATATATATTATATAATGTACATAAAATACCAAAGTACACAAAATACATATTATATAATGTTCATGAATTATCAAAGTGTACCAAATATATTTTATGCTGTACATAAAATATCAAAGAATACCAAATATATATTATATACTCTATATAAAATATCAGCGTACACCAAATATATATTATATACTGTACATAAAATATCAAATTAGACCAAATGTGTATTATATGTTGCAAATAATATATCAAATTACACCAAGGAAATATTATATAGTGTACATAAAATACCACAGTACACAAAATATATATTATATACTGCACATAAAGTATCAAAGTACACCAAATATATATTATATACTGTACATAAAATATCAAAGTACACCAAATATATACTCCACATAATATATCAAATTACACCAAATATATATTATATACTGCACATAAAATATCAAAGTACGCCAAATATATATTATATACTGTAGATAAAATATCAAAGTACAATAAATGTATATTATGTACTTACATAAATTATGAAAATACTACAAATATATATTAAAGACTGTACATAAAATATCAAAGTACACCAAATGAATACTATATGCTGCTCATAAAATATCACAGTACACCAAATATATATTATGTAATGTACATAAAATATCAAAGTACACCAAAAATGTATTTTATACTGTAAATAAAATATCAATGTACGTGAAATATTTATTATATACTGTACATAAAATATAAAAGTACTGCAATTATATATTATATAAATTATATAAAAAATAAAAGCACACCAAACATATATAATATACTATACATAAAATATCAAATTCCACCAAATATATTATATACTGTACATAAAATATCAAAGTACAGCAAATATATACCATATACTCTGCATAAAATATCAAAATATACCAATATATACACTGTACATAAAGTATCAAAGTACACCAAATATATATTATACACTCCATATAAAATTTCAAAGTACACCAAATGTATATTGTATACTGTACATAAAATATCAAAGTACACCAAATATATATTATATACTGTACATAAAATATCAAGGTACAACTTATATATATTATATACTGTTCATACACCAAATATATATTATATACTGTACATAAAATATCAACGAGCACCAAATATATATTATATACTGTACATAAAACATCAAAGTACACCAAATATATTATGCACTGTAAATAAAATATGAATGTACACCAAATATATATTATTTACTGTATATAAAATATCAAAGTACACCAAATGTATATTATATAGGGTACATAAAATATCAAAATACACAAAATATCTATTATATACTGCACATAATATATAAAAGTACACCATATATATAATATACTGTACATAAAATATCAAAGTACACCAAATATATATTATATTCTGAACATAAAATATCAAGGTACAACAAATATATGTCATATGCGGTACATAAAATATCACATTACACCAAATATATATTATATACTGTACATAAATTATCAAAGGACACCAAATGTATATTATATACTGTACGTAAAATATCAAAGTTCACAAAATGTATATTATATACTGTACATAAAATACCAAATTACACTAAAGATATATTACATACTGTACATAAAATATAAAAGGACACCTAATATATATTATATACGGTATATAAAATGTGAAAATACACAAAATATATATTATATACTGTACATAATACATCAAAGTACACAAAATATATATTATATACTGTACATTAAGAGTAAAAGCACACCAAATATATATTATATACTGTTCATAAAATATCAAATTACACTAAATACATATTATGTTCTGAACATAAAATATATAAGTACTCCAAGTATGTATTATATACTGTACATAAAATATGAAAATTCACAAAATATAAACTATATACTGTACATAAAATATCAAAGTACACCAAGTATATATTATATACTGTACATAAAATATAAAATCACACTAAATATTTATTATATACTGTACAAAAAATTCGAAAGTACAATAAATATACATGATATACTGTGTATATATATACATAAAATATCACAGTACACCAAATATATGTTATATACTGTACATAAAATATCAAAGTACAGAAAATATATATTATCTACTGTATTTAAAATATCAAAGTACACCAAATGAATATTATATAGTGTACATAATATATGAAAGTACACAAAATATATATTATATACTGTGCATAAAATATCAAACTACACCAAATATATATTATATACTGCACATAAAATATCAAATTACACCAAACGTATATTATGTACTGTATATTGTCTAAGTACAGCAAATATATATTAAGTTTTGTACTTAAAATATCATATTACACCAAATATATATTATAAACTGTAAATAAATTATCAAGGTACACCTAATATATTATATACTGTACACAAAATATTACAGCAAACCAAATATATATTATATAGTGTACATAAAATATCACAGTACAAAAAATGTTTTTTATATATTGTATACAAAATATCACAGTACACATAATATGTATTATATACTGTAAATGATATATCAAAGTACACCATATATATTTTATATACTGTACATAAAATGTGAAAATACACAAAATATATATTTTATACTATACATAAAATGTGAAAGGACACCAAATGTATATTATATAATACACAAAAAATATCAAACTTCACCAAATATTTATTATATACTGCATAAAAAATATCAAATTAAACTAAATATATATTATATACTGTACATAAAATATAAAAGAACACGAAATGTACATTATATGCTTTACATAAAATATGAAAATACACATAACATATATTATTTACTGTACATAAAATATCAAAGTACACCAAATATATATTATATACTGTACATAAAATATCAAAGCACACCAAATACATATTATATACTGTACATAAAATATGAAAGTACATTATATATACATTATATACTGTACATAAAATGTATCAGTGCACCAAATATATATTATATACTGTATAAAAAATGTCAAAATACCCCAAATATATGTTACATCCTGTACATAAAATATCAAAGGGCACCAAATGTATATTATATACTGTACATAAGATATCAAATTTCACGAAATATATATTATATACTGCACATAAAATATGAAAACACAAAATAAATATCACATACTGTACATAAAATATCAAAATACACCAAATATATATTATATACTGTACAAAAAAATATCAAAGTACACCAAATATATATAATACACTGTACAGAAAATATCAAAGTACACCGAGTATATATTATATACTGTCAATAAAATATAAAATCACACCAAATATATATCATATATTGTACATAAAATGTGAAAATACACAAAATACGTATTATATACTATACATAAAACATCAAAGTACACCAAATATATATTATATGCCGTACATAAAATATCTAAGCACACCAAATATATATTATGTACTGTACATAAAGTATGAAATTACACTAAATAATAATGATAAACCATACATAAAATGTAAAAGTACACGAAATACATGTTATATACTGTACATAAAATATGAAAATATACAAAATATATATTATATACTGTAAATAAAAAGTCAAAGCACACCAAATACATTTTATATACTGTACATAAAATATCAAAGTACACCAAATATACATTATATACTGTACATAAAGTATCAAAGTACACCAAATATATATTATATACTATACATTCAATATGACAGTACACCAAGTATATATTATATACTGTACATAAAATATCACAATACACCATATATAATATACTGTACATGAAATATCAAAATACCCCAAATATATATTACATACTGCACATAAAATATCAAAGTACGCCAAATATATATTATATACCATACATGAAATATCCAATTACATTAAATATATATATACTGTACATAAAATATAAAAGTACACCAAATATATATTATGCACTGTGAATAAAATATGAAAATACACAAAATATATACCACATACTGTACATAAATTATCAAACTACACCAAATATATATTATATACTGTACATAAAGTATCAAAGTACACCACATATATATTATATACTGTACATAAAATATAAAATCACACCAAATATATATTATATACTGTACATAAAATGTGAAAATACACAAAATACGTATTATATACTGTACATAAAATATCAAATTACACCAAATATATATTATATGCTGTACATAAAATATCAAAGCACACCAAATATATATTATGTACTGTACATAAAATATGAAATTACACGAAATAGATATTATATACAATACATAAAATATAACACTACACCAAACAGATATTATATACTGTACATAAAATATGAAAATATACAAAATATGTATTATATTCTGTACATAAAATATCAGCATACACCAAGTAAATTTTATATACTGTACATAAAATATCAAAGTACACCAATTATATATTATATACTGTACATAAAATATCAAAGTACACCAAATATACATTACATACTGTACATACAATGTCACAGTACAGCAAGTATTATATACTGTACATAAAATATAAAATACACCAAATATATACTATATACCGTACTTAAAATATCACAATACCCCAAATACATATCATGTACTCTACATAAAATATAAAATCACACCAAATATATATTATATACTGAATATAAAATATCAATTTACACTACATACATATTATTTACTGTACATAAAAAATAAAAGTACATCAAATATATATTATATACTGTACATAGAATATCACAATACACCATATATAATATACTGTACATAAAATATCAAAAGACACCAAATATCAATTATATACTGTACATATAATATAAAATCAAACCCAATATATATTACATACTGTACATAAAATATCAAAGCACACCAATTATACATTATATAGTGTACATAAAATATCACAGTACTCCAAACATGTATTATAGACTCTACATATAATATCACAATACACCTCATATATAATATATACGGTACATAAAATATCTAAATACCCCACATATATATTATATACTGTACATAAAATATGAAAGTACACAAAATATATATTATATACTTTACATAAAATATCAAAGTACACCAAATATATATAATATACAGTACATAAAATATCAAAGTACACCAAATATACACAGTACACTGTACCTAAAATATCACAGTACACCAAATATATATTATATACTGTATGTAAAATACCACAATACACCATATATATTATATAGTGTACATAAAATATAAAAATACCCGAAATATATATTATATACTATACATAAAATATCAAATTACACTAAATAAATATTATATACTGTACATAAAATATAAAAGTTCAGCAAATATATATTATATACTGTGAGTAAAATATGAAAATATATCATATATATATTATATTCTGTACGTAAAGTATCAAAGTACACCAAATATATATTATATGTTCTACATAAAATATCAAAGCACACTAAATATATATTATATACCATACATAAAATATCAAAGTACACCAAATATACATTATATACTGAACAAAAAATATCACAGTACACCAAATATACGCAATATACAGTACATTATATCAAAGTACACAAATATATATTATATACTGTACATAAAATCTCAAATTAAACAAAATATATATTAAATACTGTACATAAAATATCGAAATACATCAAATAAATATTATATCCTGTACATAAAATTTCAAATTGAACTTAATACATATTTCATACGGTACATAAAATATGAAAGTACACCAAATTCATATTACATACTGTACATAAAATGTGAAAATACACTAAATACGTATTATATACAGTACATAAAATATCAGAGTACACCAAATATGTATTATATACTGCACATAAAATATCACAATGCACCATATATATTATATACTGTACATAAAATGTCAAAATACCCCAAATGTATATTATATACTATACATAAAATATCAAAGTACACCTAATATATATCATATACTGTACATAAAATATCAAAGCACCCTAAATATATATTACAAACTGTACATAAAATATCAAATTACACTAAATATTATATACTATACATAAAATATAATAGTACACCAATTATATCTTATATACGGTACATAAAATATGAAAATATACAAAATATATATAATATAATGTACATAAAATAGCAAAGTACACCAAATATATATCATATACTGTACATAAAATATCAAAATACATCAAATATAAATTATATACTGTACATATTATATAAATTGCAACCAATATGTACTACATACTTTAACTAAAATATCAAATTACACTAAATACATATTATATACTGTACATAAAATATAAATTACACCAAATATATATTATATACTTTACATAAAATATGAAAATACACAAAATATATACCACACACTGTACATAAAATATCAAAGTACACCAAATATATATTATACACCGTACAAAAAATAACAAATTAAACTATATATATATTATATACTGTACAAAAAATATAAAAGTACAGCATACATATATTATATACTATACATAAAATGTGAAAATACACAAAATTCGTATTATATACTGTACATAATATATCAAATTACACCAAATATATATTATATAGTGTACATAAAATACCAAAGCACACCAAATATATATTATGTACCATATATAAAATATGAAATTACAATAAATATTATATACCTTACATAAAATATAAAAGTACACCAAATATATATTATATACTGCACATAAAAAAAGAAAATATACAAGATATATATTATATACTGTACATAAAATATCACAGTACAACAAATATGTTTTATGTACTCTATATAAAGTATCAAAGTACACTAAATATATATTATATACTGTATATAAAATATCAAAGTACACCAAATATACATTATATACTGTACATACAATATCACAGTACATCAAGTAAATATTATATACTGCACACAAAATATAAAAGTACACCAAATATATATTATATACCTTACATAAAATATCAAAATACCCCAAATACATATTATATCCTGTACATAAAATATCAAAGGGCACCAAATATGTATTATATACTGTATATGATATCAAATCTCAACAAATATATATTATATACTGCACATAAAATATCACTATACACCATATAGATTATACACTGCACATAAAATATCAAAATACCCAAAATATATATTATATACTGTACATAAAATATGAAACTACACCAAATATATATTATATACTGTACATAAAATATCAAAGTGCAGGAATACATTTTATATCCTGTACATAAACTATCAAAGTACACCAAATATATATTATAAACTGTACATAAAATAACAAACTACACCATATATACATTATGTACTGTACTTGCAATATCACAGTACACCAAGTATGTATTATATACTCTACATAAAATATCAAGGTACACCAATTATACATTATATACTCCACAAAAAATATTACAGTACACCAAATACATATTATATACTGTACAAAATATCACAATACACCATATATATTACATATTGTACATAAAATATCAAAATACCCTGAATATATATTATATACTGTACATAAAATATCAAAGTACACCAAATATATGTTATATACTGTACATAAAATATCAAATTACACTAAATATATATTATATACTGTACACAAAATATAAGCTTACTCCAAATAAATATTATACACTGTGAATAAAATCTGAAAATACACGACATATATATCACATACTGTACATAAGTCATCAAATTACACCAAATATTTATTGTATACTGTACATAAAATATCAAAGTACACCAAATATATATTACAAACGGTACATAAAATATAAAATCACACCAAATATATATTATGTACTGTATATAAAATGTGAAAATACACAAAATACGTATACTATACTATACATAATCTATTAAAATACCACAAATATATATTAGATACTGTACATAAAATATCAAAGGGCACCAAATGTATATTATGTACTCTACATAATATATCAACGTTCACCAAATATATATTATATACTGTACATAAAATATCAAATTACACTAAATATATATTATACACTGTACATAAGACATCAAATTACACTAAATAAATATTATATACCATACATAAAATATAAAAGTACACCAAATATATATTATATACTGTACATAAAATATGAAAATATACAAAATATATTATATATGGTACTTAAATATCAATGTTCACCAAATATATTTTATATACTATACATAAAATATCAATGTACAGCAAATATATATTATATACTATACATAAAATATCAAAGTACACGAAACATACATTACATATTGTACATACAATATCACAGTACACCAAGTATATATTATATACTGCACATAAAATATAAAAGTACACCAAATATATAATATATACCATACAAAAAATATCAAAATACCCCAAATATATATTGTATACTGAACATAAAATATAAAATCATATCAAATATATATTATATACTGAACATAAAATATCAATTTACAGCAAATACATATTATATACTGTACATAAAATATCAAATTACACCAAATATATATTATATACTGTACATAAAATATCAAACTGCACCAAATATATATTATATACTGTTCATAAAATATAAAATCGCACCAAATATATATTATATACTGTACATAAAATACGAAATTACACTAAATACGTACTATATACTGTAAATAAAATATAAAAGTATATGAAATATATATTATATGCTGTAAATAAAAGATGAAAATGCACAGAACACATATCACATACTGTATATAAAATATCAAAGCACACAAAATATATATTATATGCTGTACTTAAGATATCAAATTACACTAAATAAATATTATATACCGTACATAAAATATAAAAGTACATCAAATATATATTCTACACTGTACATAAAATGTGAAAGTACACAAAATATATATCGTATACTGTACATAAAATATCAAAATAACACAAATATTTATTATATACTGTACATAAAATATCAAACGGCACCAAATGTATATTATATACTCTACATAAGATATCAAAGTTTACCTAAAATATATTATATACTGTACATAAAATATCTAATTATACTAAATATATATTATATACTGTACATAAGATATCAAATTACACTAAATAAATATTATATACCGTACATAAAATATTAAAGTACTACAAATATATATTATATACTGTACATAAAATGTGAAAGTACACAAAATATATATTATATACTGTACATAAAATATCAAAGTACGCCAAATATATATTATATACTGTACATAAAATATCAAAGTACACCTATTATACATTATATACTCGACATAAAATATTATAGTACTCCAAATATATATTTTATACTGTACATAAAATATCACAATACACCATATATAATATACAGTACATGAAATATCAAAATACCCCGAATATATATTATATACTGTACATAAAATATAAAAGTACACCAAATATATATTATACACTGCGCATAAAATATGAAAATACAGAAAATATACACATACTGTACATAAATTATCAAAGTACACCAAATATATATTATATACTGTACATAAAATATCAAAGTACACCAAACATATGTTATATACGGTACATAAAATATAAAATCACACCAAATATATATTATATACTGTACATAATATTTGAAAATACACAAAATACGTGTAATACACTGTACATAAAATATCAAAGTACACCAAATATATATTATATGCTGTACATAATATATCAAAGCACACCAAATATATATTATGTACTGTATGTAAAATATGAAATTACACGAAATAAATATTATATACCATACATAAAATATAACAGTGCACCAAATATATATTATATACTGTACATAAAATATGAAAATATACAAAATATGTATTATGTTCTGTACATAAAATATCAACGTGCACCAGGTATATTTTATATACTGTACATAAAATATCAAAGTACACCAAATATATATTATATACTGTACATAAAATATCAAAGTACAGCAAATATGCATTATATACTGTACGTACAATATCACAGTACAGCAAGTATGTATTTTATACTGTACATTATATATACAATACAACAAATATATATTATATACCGTACTTAAAATATCAAAATACCCCAAATATATCTCATATACTGTACATAAAATATAAAATAACACCAAGTACATACTATATACTGAACCTAAAATATCAATTTACACTAAATACATATTCAATACTGTACATAAAATATAAACGTACACCAAATATATATTATATACTGTATATAAAATATGAAAATACACAAAACACATATCACATACTGTACATAAAATATCGAAGCACACCAAATATATATTATATACTGTACATAAGATATCAAATTAGACTAAATAAATATTATATACCATACATAATATATAAAAGTACAACAAATATATATTATATACTGTACATAAAATGTGAAAGTAAACAAAATATATATTATATACAGTACATAAAATATCAAAGCACACTAAATATATATTACATGCTGTACATAAAATGCGTTGGTGGCAACATTTAAAGGGGACGCAGCCTATCTGTCAGGAGTGGAGCGCAAGTCGGCTCAGCCAATACGCATGCGCGAGGCGCCAACAGTTTCTGCGGTCACCGTGGTTCCCAGGGTTGTCTTAGAAACCAGTCCCCGAGGCTTGGCAGAGCAGGAGCCCTCCGTGGCAGTGCTTGGGTGTGGAGGCTCTGAGGCTCCGGCCTCATCTCTCCTCGGGGTCGAAGGGAACGTTTGCGGATGCCAGGAGACGCAAAGGGCCGACCACGATGATGAAACCCCAGGCAGAGTCGGGGGAAGCAGCACGGGATCCCAGCCTCAGGCCTGCATGGACGGAGTTGGTTGGGGTGAGTCGCCCCAAAAGTCGTGCCGCCGTCCGTGATCTCGAGGACGGGTCAGCCTGCGTGCCCCTGGGCTTCACTCTCACCTGAGGGTCGTTCTCCTCCAGAGCAGAACCCTGCCACCTCAGGGGTCGCCTGGGGCTGTGTGTTTCCATGCCTCTGCTGTATGACCCTGTGTGTGTGTGTGTGTGCCTGTGTGTGTGCCTCCCATTCTCTCTTCTCTCTCTGTCTCTCAGTCTCTGTGTATTTCTTTCCCACTCTCTGTGGGTTTGTGCCAGCCGAAGTTGCGTCAGGGCTACCAGGTCGGTGGAGGATTGGGGCTGTCGCGAGTTTTGCAGAAACCTATTTGCTCCTCTGGTAGGCGTTTGAAAACGTGGCTTGGGTCAGGCACAGGCGGCCCTTCCACGTCCCGGGTCCCCGGTGTTCTTTGATTTTCCCTGGCATTGATGGAGAGGTAACCTGTTTCCCCCTTCCACCGGCACATGCCTGGACCCGACCCTTTGCTTCACCGTGGCCCCGTATGCCTCCGGTGGCACACATTATCAGCAACTGCTGTGGGACTGGCCAGTGCCACGCGTGGTCGCATGGTCTCCCCCTCGGATTCGCCTCTGTTCTTCTTTGCAGGTGTCCTGTAAAGCGCGGTCAGCTTTCCGGAACCCCAGGGCTTTTGGAAGCAGGGCAGGCCACTGGTCTTTCAAAGGAGGAGGGAGGCAGAGGGCTGATGCATCAGTGAATTACAGCTGACACTAGGCATTGAGACTTATGCTTTCATTGTGTGTTGCAGCGAGGCCCTGCCGGCCTGACCAGAAGTGGTGAGCCCATCCTATCTCACTCGGAGGGGGCCAAAATCGGATCTCAACGGGAGTTGGGAGAACACAGCAGGCGTCCTGAAGCTCCCCCTCCCTCGGTGGAAGTCGGCTCAAGCAGGTCCGGAGGACAGTACCCCTGGGGGTTTGGGCCTGGGACAGGACGAGACACCCGCGGCCCCCTCTCCCACACCGCCCCAAACAGGACCCAGGATCCAGCCGCCGCCGCGGCGGCAGCAGGAGCATCGCGGCCGCCGCGCGGCGGTGGCAACATTTAAAGGGGACGCAGCCTATCTGTCAGGAGTGGAGCGCGAGTCGGCTCAGCCAATGCGCATGCGCGAGGCGCCAGCGGTTTCTCCCGTCACAGTGGTTCCCACGGTTGTCTTAGAAACCAGTCCCCGAGGCTTGGCAGAGCAGGAGCCCTCCGTGGCAGTGCTTGGGTGTGGAGGCTCTGAGGCTCCGGCCTCATCTCTCCTCGGGGTCGAAGGGAACGTTTGCGGATGCCAGGAGTCGCAAAGGGCCGACCACGATGATGAAACCCCAGGCAGAGTCGGGGGAAGCAGCACGGGATCCCAGCCTCAGGCCTGCACGGACGGTGTTGGTTGGGGTGAGTCTCCCCAAAACTCGTGCCGCCGTCCGTGATCTCGAGGACGGGTCGGCCTGCGTGCCCCTGGGCTTCTCTCTCACCCGAGGGTCGTTCTCCTCCAGAGCAGAACCCTGCCGCCTCAGGGGTCGCCTGGGGCTGTGTGTTTCAATGCCTCTGCTGTATGACTCTGTGTGTGTGTGTGTGTCTGTGTGTGTGCCTCCCATTCTCTCTTCTCCCTCTGTCTCTCAGTCTCTGTGTGTTTCTTTCCCACTCTCTGTGGGTTTGTGCCAGCCGAAGTTGCGTCAGGGCTACCAGGTCGGTGGAGGATTGGGGGTGTCGCGAGTTTTGCAGAAACCTATTTGCTCCTCTGGTAGGCGTTTGAAAACGTGGCTTGGGTCAGGCACAGGCGGCCCCTCCACGCCCCGGGTCCCAGGTGTTCTTCGATTTTCCCTGGCATTGATGGAGAGGTAACCCGTTTCCCCCTTCCACCGGCACATGCCTGGACCCGACCCTTTGCTTCGCCGTCGCCCCGTATGCCTCCGGTGGCACACATTATCAGCAACTGCTGTGGGATTGGCCAGTGCCACGCGTGGTCGCATGGTCTCCCCCTCGGATTCGCCTCTGTTCTTCTTTGCAGGTGTCCTGTAAAGAGCGGTCGGCTTTCCGGAACCCCAAGGCTTTTGCAAGCGGGGCAGGCCACTTGTCTTTCAAAGGAAGAGGGAGGCACACGGCTGATGCATCAGTGAATTTACAGCCGACACTAGGCCTTGAGACTTATGGTTTCATTCTGTGTTGCAGCGAGGCACTGCCTGCCTGACCAGAAGTGGTGAGCCCATCCTATCTCACTCGGAGGGGTCCAAAATCGGATCTCAACGGGAGTACATACAATATCACAGTACACCAAGTATATATTATATACTGTACATAAAATATCAAAGTACACCAATTATACATTAAATACTGCACATAAAATATCACAGTACACCAAATATATATAATATACTGTACATAAAATATCACAATACACCGTATATAATATATACTGTACATAAAATATCAAAATGCCCCAAATATATATTATAAACCGTACATAAAATACCAAAGTACACCAAATATATAATATATACTGTACATAAAATATCAAAGTACACCAAATATATATTATATACTGTACATAAAATATCAAAGTACACCAAATATACATTATATACTGTACATACTATATCACAGAACACCAAGTATATATTATATACTGCCCACAAAATATAAAAATACACTAAATATATATTATATACTGTACATAAAATATCAAAATAACCCTAACATATATTATATCCTGGCATAAAATATCAAAGGGCACCAAATGTATATTATATACTGTACATAAGATATCAAATTTCACCAGATATAAATTATATACTGTACAAAAAATATCAAATTATACTAAATATATATTATATACTGCACATAAAATATCAAATTACACTAAATACTTATTATATACTGTACATAAAATATAAAATTACACCAAATATATATTATATACTATACACAAAATATGAAAATACACGAAATACATATCACATACTGTACATAAAATATCAAAATACACCGAATATATATTATATACTGTACATAAAATATCAAAGTACACCAAGTATACATTATATACTGCACACAAAATAGCACAGTACAGCAAATATATATTATATATTGTACATAAAATATCACAATACAGCATATATATTATATACTGTACATAAAATATCAAAATACCCCAAATATATATTATATACTGTACATAAAATATCAAAGTACACCAAATATATATTATATACTGTTCATAAAACATCAAATTACGCTAAATTCATACTATATACTGTACATAAAATATAAAAGTACACCAAATATATATTATACACTGTGCATAAATATGAAAATACACAAAATATATATCCCATACTGTACATAAATTTTAAAAGTACACCAAATATATATTATATACTGTAAATAAAATATCAATTTAAACTAAATATATATTATACACTGTACATAAAATATAAAAGTACCCCAAATATATATTTCATACTGTACATAAAATGTGAAAATGCACAAAATACGTATTATATACAGTACATAATATATTAAAGTACACCAAATATGTATTAAATACTATACATAAAATATCAAAGCACTCTAAATATATATTACATACTGTACATAAAATATCAAATTACCCTAAATATTATATACTATACATAAAATATAAAAGTACACGAAATATATCTTATATACTGTACATGAAATATGAAAATATACAAAATATATATTATATAATGTACATAAAATATCAAAGTACACCAAATATATATTATATACTGTACATAAAATATCAAAATACACCAAGTACAAATTATATACTGTACATATAATATAAAATGACACCCAATTTGTTTTACATACTGTACATGAAATATCAAACTACACTAAATACATATTTTATACTGTACATAAAATATAAAAATACACCAAATATATATTATATACTGTACATAACATGTGAAAATACACAAAATACATATCACACACTGTACATAAGATATCAAAGTACAGCAAATATATATTATATACTGTACAAAAAATGTCAAATTAAACTAAATATACATTATATACTGTACATAAAATATAAAAGTACACCAAATATATATTATATACTGTACATAAAATGTGAAAATACACAAAATACGTATTATATACTGTACATAAAATATGAAAGTACACCAAATATATATTATATGCTGTACATAAAATACCAAAGCAAGCCAAATATATATTATGTACTGTATATAAAATATGAAATTACACTAAGTAAATATTATATACCATACATAAAATATAAAAGTACACCAAATATATATTATATAGTGTGCATGAAACATGAAAATATACAAAATATATATTATATACTGTACATAAAATATCAAAGTACAGCAAATACATTTAAAGGGGACGCAGCCTGTCTGTCAGGAGTGGAGCGCGAGTCGGCTCAGCCAATGCGCATGCGCGAGGCGCCAACGGTTTCTGCGGTCACCGTGGTTCCCACGGTTGTCTTAGAAACCAGTCCCCGAGGCTTGGCAGAGCAGGAGCCCTCCGTGGCAGTGCTTGGGTGTGGAGGCTCTGAGGCTCCGGCCTCATCTCTCCTCGGGGTGGAAGGGAACGTTTGCGGATGCCAGGAGACGCAAAGGGCCGACCATGATGATGAAACCCCAGGCAGAGTCGGGGGAAGCAGCACGGGATCCCAGCCTCAGGCCTGCACGGACGGTGTTGGTTGGGGTGAGTCGCCCCAAAAGTCGTGCCGCCGTCCGTGATCTCGAGGACGGGTCAGCCTGCGTGCCCCTAGGCTTCTCTCTCACCCGAGGGTCGTTCTCCTCCAGAGCAGAACCCTGCCACCTCAGGGGTCGCCTGGGGCTGTGTGTTTCCATGCCTCTGCTGTATGACCCTGTGTGTGTGTGTGTGTGTCTGTGTGTGTGCCTCCCATTCTCTCTTCTCTCTCTGTCTCTCAGTCTCTGTGTATTTCTTTCCCACTCTCTGTGGGTTTGTGCCAGCCGAAGTTGCGTCAGGGCTACCAGGTCGGTGGAGGATTGGGGGTGTCGCGAGTTTTGCAGAAACCTATTTGCTCCTCTGGTAGGCGTTTGAAAACGTGGCTTGGGTCAGGCACAGGCGGCCCCTCCACGCCCCGGGTCCCAGGTGTTCTTTGATTTTCCCTGGCATTGATGGAGAGGTAACCCGTTTCCCCCTTCCACCGGCACATGCCTGGACCCGACCCTTTGCTTCGCCGTCGCCCCGTATGCCTCCGGTGGCACACATTATCAGCAACTGCTGTGGGATTGGCCAGTGCCACGCGTGGTCGCATGGTCTCCCCCTCGGATTCGCCTCTGTTCTTCTTTGCAGGTGTCCTGTAAAGCGCGGTCGGCTTTCCGGAACCCCAAGGCTTTTGCAAGCGGGGCAGGCCACTTGTCTTTCAAAGGAAGAGGGAGGCACACGGCTGATGCATCAGTGAATTTACAGCCGACACTAGGCCTTGAGACTTATGGTTTCATTCTGTGTTGCAGCGAGGCACTGCCTGCCTGACCAGAAGTGGTGAGCCCATCCTATCTCACTCGGAGGGGTCCAAAATCGGATCTCAACGGGAGTACATACAATATCACAGTACACCAAGTATATATTATATACTGTACATAAAATATCAAAGTACACCAATTATACATTAAATACTGCACATAAAATATCACAGTACACCAAATATATATAATATACTGTACATAAAATATCACAATACACCGTATATATTATATACTGTACATAAAATATCAAAATGACCCAAATATATATTATAAACCGTACATAAAATACCAAAGTACACCAAATATATAATATATACTGAACATAAAATATCAAAGTACACCAAATATATATTATATACTGTACATAAAATATCAAAGTACACCAAATATACATTATATACTGTACATACTATATCACAGAACACCAAGTATATATTATATACTGCCCACAAAATATAAAAATACACTAAATATATATTATATACCGTACAAAAAATATCAAAATAACCCTAACATATATTATATCCTGGCATAAAATATCAAAGGGCACCAAATGTATATTATATACTGTACATAAGATATCAAATTTCACCAGATATAAATTATATACTGTACAAAAAATATCAAATTATACTAAATATATATTATATACTGCACATAAAATATCAAATTACACTAAATACTTATTATATACTGTACATAAAATATAAAATTACACCAAATATATATTATATACTATACACAAAATATGAAAATACACGAAATACATATCACATACTGTACATAAAATATCAAAATACACCGAATATATATTATATACTGTACATAAAATATCAAAGTACACCAAGTATACATTATATACTGCACACAAAATAGCACAGTACAGCAAATATATATTATATACTGTACATAAAATATCACAATACAGCATATATATTATATACTGTACATAAAATATCAAAATACCCCAAATATATATTATATACTGTACATAAAATATCAAAGTACACCAAATATATATTATATACTGTACATAAAACATCAAATTACGCTAAATTCATACTATATACTGTACATAAAATATAAAAGTACACCAAATATATATTATACACTGTGCATAAAATATGAAAATACACAAAATATATATCCCATACTGTACATAAATTTTAAAAGTACACCAAATATATATTATATACTGTAAATAAAATATCAATTTAAACTAAATATATATTATACACTGTACATAAAATATAAAAGTACCCCAAATATATATTTTATACTGTACATAAAATGTGAAAATACACAAAATACGTATTATATACAGTACATAATATATTAAAGTACACAAAATATGTATTAAATACTGTACATAAAATATCAAAGCACTCTAAATATATATTACATACTGTACATAAAATATCAAATTACCCTAAATATTATATACTATACATAAAATATAAAAGTACACGAAATATATCTTATATACTGTGCATGAAATATGAAAATATACAAAATATATATTATATAATGTACATAAAATATCAAAGTACACCAAATATATATTATATACTGTACATAAAATATCAAACTACACCAAGTACAAATTATATACTGTACATATAATATAAAATGACACCCAATTTGTTTTACATACTGTACATGAAATATCAAACTACACTAAATACATATTTTATACTGTACATAAAATATAAAAATACACCAAATATATATTGTATACTGTACATAACGTGAAAATACACAAAATACATATCACACACTGTACATAAGATATCAAAGTACAGCAAATATATATTATATACTGTACAAAAAATATCAAATTAAACTAAATATACATTATATACTGTACATAAAATATAAAAGTACACCAAATATATATTATATACTGTACATAAAATGTGAAAATACACAAAATACGTATTATATACTGTACATAAAATATGAAAGTACACCAAATATATATTATATGCTGTACATAAAATACCAAAGCAAGCCAAATATATATTATGTACTGTATATAAAATATGAAATTACACTAAATAAATATTATATACCATACATAAAATATAAAAGTACACCAAATATATATTATATAGTGTGCATGAAACATGAAAATATACAAAATATATATTATATACTGTACATAAAATATCAAAGTACAGCAAATACATTTAAAGGGGACGCAGCCTGTCTGTCAGGAGTGGAGCGCGAGTCGGCTCAGCCAATGCGCATGCGCGAGGCGCCAACGGTTTCTGCGGTCACCGTGGTTCCCACGGTTGTCTTAGAAACCAGTCCCCGAGGCTTGGCAGAGCAGGAGCCCTCCGTGGCAGTGCTTGGGTGTGGAGGCTCTGAGGCTCCGGCCTCATCTCTCCTCAGGGTGGAAGGGAACGTTTGCGGATGCCAGGAGACGCAAAGGGCCGACCATGATGATGAAACCCCAGGCAGAGTCGGGGGAAGCAGCACGGGATCCCAGCCTCAGGCCTGCACGGACGGTGTTGGTTGGGGTGAGTCGCCCCAAAAGTCGTGCCGCCGTCCGTGATCTCGAGGACGGGTCAGCCTGCGTGCCCCTGGGCTTCTCTCTCACCCGAGGGTCGTTCTCCTCCAGAGCAGAACCCTGCCACCTCAGGGGTCGCCTGGGGCTGTGTGTTTCCATGCCTCTGCTGTATGACCCTGTGTGTGTGTGTGTGTGTCTGTGTGTGTGCCTCCCATTCTCTCTTCTCTCTCTGTCTCTCAGTCTCTGTGTATTTCTTTCCCACTCTCTGTGGGTTTGTGCCAGCCGAAGTTGCGTCAGGGCTACCAGGTCGGTGGAGGATTGGGGGTGTCGCGAGTTTTGCAGAAACCTATTTGCTCCTCTGGTAGGCGTTTGAAAAAGTGGCTTGGGTCAGACACAGGCGGCCCCTCCACGCCCCGGGTCCCCGGTGTTCTTTGATTTTCCCTGGCATTGATGGAGAGGTAACCTGTTTCCCCCTTCCACCGGCACATGCCTGGACCCGACCCTTTGCTTCGCAGTCGCCCCGTATGCCTCCGGTGGCACACATTATCAGCAACTGCTGTGGGACTGGCCAGTGCCACGCGTGGTCGCATGGTCTCCCCCTCGGATTCGCCTCTGTTCTTCTTTGCAGGTGTCCTGTAAAGAGCGGTCGGCTTTCCGGAACCCCAAGGCTTTTGCAAGCGGGGCAGGCCACTGGTCTTTCAAAGGAGGAGGGAGGCAGAGGGCTGATGCATCAGTGAATTTACAGCTGACACTAGGCCTTGAGACTTATGCTTTCATTGTGTGTTGCAGCGAGGCCCTGCCGGCCTGACCAGAAGTGGTGAGCCCATCCTATCTCACTCGGAGGGGGCCAAAATCGGATCTCAACGGGAGTTGGGAGAACACAGCAGGCGTCCTGAAGCTCCCCCTCCCTCGGTGGAAGTCGGCTCAAGCAGGTCCGGAGGACAGTACCCCTGGGGGTTTGGGCCTGGGACAGGACGAGACACCCGCGGCCCCCTCTCCCACACCGCCCCAAACAGGACCCAGGATCCAGCCGCCGCCGCGGCGGCAGCAGGAGCATCGCGGCCGCCGCGCGGCGGTGGCAACATTTAAAGGGGACGCAGCCTATCTGTCAGCAGTGGAGCGCGAGTCGGCTCAGCCAATGCGCATGCGCGAGGCGCCAGCGGTTTCTCCCGTCACAGTGGTTCCCACGGTTGTCTTAGAAACCAGTCCCCGAGGCTTGGCAGAGCAGGAGCCCTCCGTGGCAGTGCTTGGGTGTGGAGGCTCTGAGGCTCCGGCCTCATCTCTCCTCGGGGTCGAAGGGAACGTTTGCGGATGCCAGGAGTCGCAAAGGGCCGACCACGATGATGAAACCCCAGGCAGAGTCGGGGGAAGCAGCACGGGATCCCAGCCTCAGGCCTGCACGGACGGTGTTGGTTGGGGTGAGTCTCCCCAAAACTCGTGCCGCCGTCCGTGATCTCGAGGACGGGTCGGCCTGCGTGCCCCTGGGCTTCTCTCTCACCCGAGGGTCGTTCTCCTCCAGAGCAGAACCCTGCCGCCTCAGGGGTCGCCTGGGGCTGTGTGTTTCAATGCCTCTGCTGTATGACTCTGTGTGTGTGTGTGTGTCTGTGTGTGTGCCTCCCATTCTCTCTTCTCCCTCTGTCTCTCAGTCTCTGTGTGTTTCTTTCCCACTCTCTGTGGGTTTGTGCCAGCCGAAGTTGCGTCAGGGCTACCAGGTCGGTGGAGGATTGGGGGTGTCGCGAGTTTTGCAGAAACCTATTTGCTCCTCTGGTAGGCGTTTGAAAACGTGGCTTGGGTCAGGCACAGGCGGCCCCTCCACGCCCCGGGTCCCAGGTGTTCTTCGATTTTCCCTGGCATTGATGGAGAGGTAACCCGTTTCCCCCTTCCACCGGCACATGCCTGGACCCGACCCTTTGCTTCGCCGTCGCCCCGTATGCCTCCGGTGGCACACATTATCAGCAACTGCTGTGGGATTGGCCAGTGCCACGCGTGGTCGCATGGTCTCCCCCTCGGATTCGCCTCTGTTCTTCTTTGCAGGTGTCCTGTAAAGCGCGGTCGGCTTTCCGGAACCCCAGGGCTTTTGCAAGCGGGGCAGGCCACTTGTCTTTCAAAGGAAGAGGGAGGCACACGGCTGATGCATCAGTGAATTTACAGCCGACACTAGGCCTTGAGACTTATGGTTTCATTCTGTGTTGCAGCGAGGCACTGCCTGCCTGACCAGAAGTGGTGAGCCCATCCTATCTCACTCGGAGGGGTCCAAAATCGGATCTCAACGGGAGTACATACAATATCACAGTACACCAAGTATATATTATATACTGTACATAAAATATCAAAGTACACCAATTATACATTAAATACTGCACATAAAATATCACAGTACACCAAATATATATAATATACTGTATATAAAATATCACAATACACCGTATATATTATATACTGTACATAAAATATCAAAGTACACCAAATATACATTATATACTGTACATACTATATCACAGAACACCAAGTATATATTATATACTGCCCACAAAATATAAAAATACACTAAATATATATTATATACCGTACATAAAATATCAAAATAACCCTAACATATATTATATCCTGGCATAAAATATCAAAGGGCACCAAATGTATATTATATACTGTACATAAGATATCAAATTTCACCAGATATAAATTATATACTGTACAAAAAATATCAAATTATACTAAATATATATTATATACTGTACATAAAATATCAAATTACACTGAATACTTATTATATACTGTACATAAAATATAAAATTACACCAAATATATATTATATACTATACACAAAATATGAAAATACACAAAATACATATCACATACTGTACATAAAATATCAAAATACACCGAATATATATTATATACTGTACATAAAATATCAAAGTACACCAAGTATACATTATATACTGCACACAAAATAGCACAGTACAGCAAATATGTATTATATACTGTACATAAAATATCACAATACACCATATATATTATATACTGTACATAAAATATCAAAATACCCCAAATATATATTATATACTGTACATAAAATATCAAAGTACACCAAATATATATTATATACTGTACATAAAACATCAAATTACGCTAAATTCATACTATATACTGTACATAAAATATAAAAGTACACCAAATATATATTATACACTGTGCATAAAATATGAAAATACACAAAATATATATCACATACTGTACATAAATTTTAAAAGTACACCAAATATATATTATATACTGTAAATAAAATATCAATTTAAACTAAATATATATTATACACTGTACATAAAATATAAAAGTACCCCAAATATATATTTTATACTGTACATAAAATGTGAAAATACACAAAATACGTATTATATACAGTACATAATATATTAAAGTACACAAAATATGTATTAAATACTGTACATAAAATATCAAAGCACTCTAAATATATATTACATACTGTACATAAAATATCAAATTACCCTAAATATTATATACTATACATAAAATATAAAAGTACACGAAATATATCTTATATACTGTACATGAAATATGAAAATATACAAAATATATATTATATAATGTACATAAAATATCACAGTACACCAAATATATATAATATACTGTACATAAAATATCAAAGCATGCCAAATATATATTATATACTGTACATAAGATATCAAGTTACACTCAAAAAATATTATATACAGTACATGAAATATAAAAGTACAGGAAATATGTATTATATACTGTACATAAAATGTGAAAGTATACAAAATATATATTACACTGTACATAAAATATCGAAACACTACAAATATATATTATGTAAAGAACATAAAATATCAAAGGGCACCAAATCTATATTACATACTGTACATAAGATATCAAAGTTCACCAAATATATGTTGCATAATGTACATAAAATATCAAATTATACTAAATATATATTCTATACTGTACATAAAATATCAAATTACACTAAATAAATATTACATACGGTACATGAAATATAAATGTACAACAAATATATATTATATACTGTACGTAAACTGTGAAAGTACACAAAATATATATTATATACTGTACATAAATTATCAAAATACAACAAATATATATTATATACTGTACATAAAATAACACAGTACAACAATTATACATTATATACTGCACATAAAATATCACAGTACACCAAATATGTATTATATACTGCACATAAAATATCACAATGCACCACATATATTACAAACTGTACATAAAATATCAAAATACCCCAAATATATATTATATACTGTACATCAAATATCAAAGTACACCAAATAAATATTATATACAGTTCATAAAATATCAAATTACACTAAATACATATTATATACTGTGCATAAAATATAAAAGCACACCAAATATATATTATACACTGTTCATAAAATATGAAAATACACAAAATATATATTATATACTGTATATAAAATATCAAATTTCACCAAATATATATTGTATACTGTACATAAATTATCAAAGTACACCAAATATATATTATATACTCTACATAAAATGTGAAAATACACAAAATACGTATTACATACAGTACATAATATATTAAAGTACCCCAAATATATATTATATACTGTACATAAAATATCAAAGCACTCTATATACATATTACATACTGTATATAAAATATCAAATTACACTAAATAAACATTATATACTATACATAAAATATAAATGTACACCAAATATATCTTATATATTGTGCATAAACTATGAAAATATGCAAAATATATATTATATAATGTACATAAAATATCAAAGTACACCAAATATATATTATATACTGTACATGAAATATCAAAATGCACCAAATATAAATTATATACTGTACATATTATATAAAGTCACACCCAATATATATTACATACTGTAAATAAAATATCAAATTACACTAAATACATATTATATACTGTACATAAAATATAAATTACAGCAATTATATATTATATACTGTATTTAAAATATGAAAATACACAAAATACATATCACACACTGTACATAAGATATCAAAGTACACGAAATATATATTATATAACGTACAAAAAATACCAAATTAAACTAAATATATATTATGTACTGTATAAAAAATGTAAAAGTACACCATATATATATCATATACTATACATAAAATTCGAAAATACACAAAAAAAGGATTATATACTGTACATAAAATATCAAATTATACTAAATATATATTATATGCTGTACATAAGATATCACATTACACTAAATAAATATTATATGCCATATATAAAATATAAAAGTACACCAAATATATATTATATACTGTACATAAAATATGAAAATATACAAAATATATCTTATATATCGTACGTAGAATATCAATGTACACCAATTATATTTTATATACTCTGCATAAAATATTAAACTGCACCAAATATATATTATATACTATACATAAGATATAAAATCACACCAAATATATATTATATACTGTACATAAAACAGGAAATTACACTAAATACATATTATATACTGTACATAAATTATCAAAGTACACCAAATATATATTATATACTGTACATAAAATATCAAATTACACCAATTATACATTATATACTGCACATAAAATATAACAGTACACCAAATACATATTGTATACTGTACATAGATTATCACAATACAGTATATATATTTATATACTGTACAAAAAGTATCAAAATACCCGAAATATATATTATATTCAGTACGTAAAATATCAAAGCACACCAAATATATATTATATGCTGTACGTAAAATGTAAACCCACACCAAATATATATTATATACTGTACATAAAATATCAAATTACACTAAATACATATTCTATACTGCGAATGAAATATAAAAGTACACCAAATATATAATATATACTTTAGTTAAAATATGAAAATACACAAAATACATGTCACATACTGTACATAAAATATCAAAGTACACCAAGTATATATTATATACTGTACATAAAATATGAATCTATACTAAATATATATTATATCCTCAACATAAAATATAAAATTACACGAATTGTATTGTATACTGTACATAAAATGTGAAAATACACATGAAACGTATTATATACTGTAAGTAAAATATCAAACTACACCAAATATATATTAAATACTGTACATAAACTATCAAAGCACACCAAATATATATTATATACTGTACATAAAATATCAAATTACACTAAATACATATTATATACTGTACATAATATGTAAAAGTTCACCGAATATATATTATACACAGTACATAAAATGTGAATATACACTTAATACTTATTATATACTGTACATAAAATATCAAAATACCCTATATATATATTATCCACTGTACATAAAATATCAAAAGACACCAAAAGTATATTATATAGTGTACATAAAAGGTCAAAGTTCACCAATTATATGTTATTTACTGTGCATAAAATATCAAATCAAACTAAATATATATTATAGACTGTACATAAAAGAGAAAAGTACACCAAATATATATTATATACTGTACATAAAATGTGAAAATACACAAAATATATATTATACACTGTACATAAAATATCACAGTACACCAAACATATATTATATACTGTGCATAAAATATCACAGTACAACAAATTTATATTCTCTATTGTATATAAAATATCAGAGTACACCAAATATATATTATATACTGTACATAAAATATCAAAGTACACCAAATGTATATTATATACTGTACACAAAATATAAAATCACACCAAATATATATTACATACTGTACATAAAATATCAAATTTCACTAAATACATATTATATACTGTACATAATATATAAAAGTACACCAAATATATATTATATACTGTACATAAACTATGAAAATACACAAAATACATATCACATACTGTAGATATAATATCATAGTACACCAAATATATATTATATACTGTACATAATATATCAAATTAAACTAAATATCTATTACATAGTGTATATAAAATATAAGTGTACAGAAAATATATATTATATACTGCACATAAAATGTGAAAATACACAAAATACGTATTATATACAGTACATAATATATTAATGTACACCTAATATATATAATATAGCGTACATAAAATATCAAAGCACACCAAATATATATTATATACTGTACATAAAATATCAAATTACTCTAAATAAATATTATATACCCTATATAAAGTATGAAAGTACACCAAATATATATTATATACTCTACCTAAAATATGAAAATATACAAAATATATATTATATGCTGTACTTAAAATTGCAATGTACACCAAATATATATTATATACTGTACATAAAATATCAAAGCACACCAAATATACAATATATACTGTACATAAAATATAACAGTACACAAAATATATATTATATACAGCTCATAAAATATCATAGTATAACAAATGTATATTATATATTCTATATAATATATCAAAGTAAAGAAAATATATATTATACACTGTACATAAACTATCAAAGTACACAAATATATATCATATACTGTACATAAAATTTGGAAACACACAAAATACATATTATATACTGTACATAAAATATCAGAGTACAACAAATGTATATTATATATTGTATATAAAATACCAAATTACACCAAATATATATTATATATTGTACATAAAATATCAAACTACACCAAATATATATTATATACTGTACATAAAATACCAAAAGACACCAAAGGTATTTTATATACTGTACATAAAATGTCAAAGTTCACCAAATATATATTATATACTGTATATAAAATATCAAATTACACTAAATATATAGGATATACTGTACATAAAATACAAATATACACCAAATATATATTATATACGGTATATAAATGTGAAAATACACAAAATATATATTATATACTGTATATAAAATATCAAAATACACCAAATATATATTATATACTGTACATAAAATATAAATTTAAACTAAATATATATTATACACTGTTCAAAAAATATAAAAGTACACCAAATATATATTTTATACTCTACATAAAATGTGAAAATACACAAAATACGTATTACATACAGTACATAATATATTAAAGTACCCCAAATATATATTATATACTGTACATAAAATATCAAAGCACTCTATATACATATTACATACTGTATATAAAATATCAAATTACACTAAATAAACATTATATACTATACATAAAATATAAAAGTACACCAAATATATCTTATATATTGTGCATAAACTATGAAAATATGCAAAATATATATTATATAATGTACATAAAATATCAAAGTACACCAAATATATATTATATACTGTACATGAAATATCAAAATGCACCAAATATAAATTATATACTTTACATATTATATAAAGTCACACCCAATATATATTACATACTGTAAATAAAATATCAAATTACACTAAATACGTATTATATACTGTACATAAAATATAAATTACAGCAATTATATATTATATACTGTATGTAAAATATGAAAATACACAAAATACATATCACACACTGTACATAAGATATCAAAGTACACGAAATATATATTATATAACGTACAAAAAATACCAAATTAAACTAAATATATATTATGTACTGTATAAAAAATGTAAAAGTACACCATATATATATCATATACTATACATAAAATTCGAAAATACACAAAAAACGTATTATATACTGTACATAAAATATCAAATTATACTAAATATATATTATATGCTGTACATAAGATATCAAATTACACTAAATAAATATTATATGCCATATATAAAATATAAAAGTACACCAAATATATATTATATACTGTACATAAAATATGAAAATATACAAAATATATCTTATATATCGTACGTAGAATATCAATGTACACCAATTATATTTTATATACTCTGCATAAAATATTAAACTGCACCAAATATATATTATATACTATACATAAGATATAAAATCACACCAAATATATATTATATACTGTACATAAAACAGGAAATTACACTAAATACATATTATATACTGTACATAAATTATCAAAGTACACCAAATATATATTATATACTGTACATAAAATATCAAATTACACCAATTATACATTATATACTGCACATAAAATATCACAGTACACCAAATACATATTGTATACTGTACATAGATTATCACAATACACTATATATATTTATATACTGTACAAAAAGTATCAAAATACCCGAAATATATATTATATTCAGTACGTAAAATATCAAAGCACACCAAATATATATTATATGCTGTACGTAAAATGTAAACCCACACCAAATATATATTATATACTGTACATAAAATATCAAATTACACTAAATACATATTCTATACAGCGAATGAAATATAAAAGTACACCAAATATATAATATATACTGTAGTTAAAATATGAAAATACACAAAATACATATCACATACTGTACATAAAATATCAAAGTACACCAAGTATATATTATATACTGTACATAAAATATGAATCTATACTAAATATATATTATATCCTCAACATAAAATATAAAATTACACGAATTGTATTGTATACTGTACATAAAATGTGAAAATACACATAAAACGTATTATATACTGTAAGTAAAATATCAAACTACACCAAATATATATTAAATACTGTACATAAACTATCAAAGCACACCAAATATATATTATATACTGTACATAAAATATCAAATTACACTAAATACATATTATATACTGTACATAATATGTAAAAGTTCACCGAATATATATTATACACAGTACATAAAATGTGAATATACACTTAATACTTATTATATACTGTACATAAAATATCAAAATACCCCAAATATATATTATCCACTGTACATAAAATATCAAAAGACAACAAATGTATATTATATAGTGTACATAAAAGGTCAAAGTTCACCAATTATATGTTATTTACTGTGCATAAAATATCAAATCAAACTAAATATATATTATAGACTGTACATAAAAGAGAAAAGTACACCAAATATATATTATATACTGTACATAAAATGTGAAAATACACAAAATATATATTATACACTGTACATAAAATATCACAGTACACCAAATATATATTATATACTGTGCATAAAATATCACAGTACAACAAATTTATATTCTCTATTGTATATAAAATATCAGAGTACACCAAATATATATTATATACTGTACATAAAATATCAAAGTACACCAAATGTATATTATATACTGTACACAAAATATAAAATCACACCAAATATATATTACATACTGTACATAAAATATCAAATTTCACTAAATACATATTATATACTGTACATAATATATAAAAGTACACCAAATATATATTATATACTGTACATAAACTATGAAAATACACAAAATACATATCACATACTGTAGATATAATATCATAGTACACCAAATATATATTATATACTGTACATAATATATCAAATTAAACTAAATATCTATTACATAGTGTACATAAAATATAAGTGTACAGAAAATATATATTATATACTGCACATAAAATGTGAAAATACACAAAATACGTATTATATACAGTACATAATATATTAATGTACACCTAATATATATAATATAGCGTACATAAAATATCAAAGCACACCAAATATATATTATATACTGTACATAAAATATCAAATTACTCTAAATAAATATTATATACCCTATATAAAGTATGAAAGTACACCAAATATATATTATATACTCTACCTAAAATATGAAAATATACAAAATATATATTATATGCTGTACTTAAAATTGCAAAGTACACCAAATATATATTATATACTGTACATAAAATATCAAAGCACACCAAATATACAATATATACTGTACATAAAATATCACAGTACACAAAATATATATTATATACAGCTCATAAAATATCATAGTATAACAAATGTATATTATATATTCTATATAATATATCAAAGTAAAGAAAATATATATTATACACTGTACATAAACTATCAAAGTACACAAATATATATCATATACTGTACATAAAATTTGGAAACACACAAAATACATATTATATACTGTACATAAAATATCAGAGTACAACAAATGTATATTATATATTGTATATAAAATACCAAAGTACACCAAATATATATTATATATTGTACATAAAATATCAAACTACACCAAATATATATTATATACTGTACATAAAATACCAAAAGACACCAAAGGTATTTTATATACTGTACATAAAATGTCAAAGTTCACCAAATATATATTATATACTGTATATAAAATATCAAATTACACTAAATATATAGGATATACTGTACATAAAATACAAATATACACCAAATATATATTATATACGGTATATAAATGTGAAAATACACAAAATATATATTATATACTGTATATAAAATATCAAAATACACCAAATATATATTATATACTGTACAAAAGATATAAAAGCACACTATTATATATTATATACTGTACATAAAATATGAAATATTATTAAATATATATTATATACTGTACATAAATATATAAGTACACCAAATATACATTATATAATTTACATAAAGTTTGAAAACATACAAATATATATTGTATACTGTACATAAAATATCACAGTACACCAAATATATTTTATATACCGTACATAAAATATCAAAGCACACCAAATATATAGTATATACTGTACATAATATAACAAAGTACACCAAATATACCTCATATACTGTACTTAAAATATCACAGTACACCAAATACATATTATGTACTGTACATAAAATATCGTCGTACACTAATTATATTTTATCTACTGTTCATAAAATATCAAGGTACACCAAATCAATATTTTATTGTGTACATAAAATATCAAAGTTCACAAAATATATATTATATACTCTACATAAAATATCAATGTACACCAAGTATACATTATATACTGTTCATAAAATATCTATTTTATGAACACACCAAATATGTATTACATACTGTACATAAAATATCTAAGCACACCAAATATGTATGATGTAAAGTACCTAAAATATCACAGTACACGAAATATATATTATATACTGTACATAAAATATCAAAGTACACCAAATATATGTTATATACTCTACATAAAATATAAAATTACACCAAACGAATATTATAAACAGTAAATTAAGTGTCTAAGTACACCAAATTTATATTATGTTCTGTACTTAAAATATCAAAGTACACGAACTATATGTTATATACTGTAAATAAAATATCAAAGTACACCAAATAAATATTATAATCTGTACATAAAATATCAATGTACACCAAATATATACTGTACATAAAATGTGAAAATACACAAAATATATATTATATACTGTACATAAAATATGAAAGGACACCAAATGTATATTATATACTGAACAAAAAATATCAAAGTTCCCCAATCATATATTATATACTGTGCATAAAATATCAAATTAAATTAAATACATATTATTATTCTGTACATAAAATATAAAAGTACACCAAATATATATTATATACTGTACATATAATATAAAAGCACATGAAATATATATTATATATTCTACAAAAAATATCAAAGTTCATCAAATATACATTAAATACTGTACATAAAATATCACAGTACACCAAATATATATTTTATACTGTACATAAAATATCACAGTACACCAAATATATATTATATACTGTACATAACATATCAAAGTACACAAAATATACATTACATACCATACATAAAATATAAAAGTACACCAAATATATATTATATACTGTACATAAAATAAAAAACCACACCAAATATATATTATATACTGTACATAAAATATCAAATTACACTAAATACTTTTTATATACTGTACATAAAATATAAAAGTACACCAAATATATATTATATACTGTAAATAAAATATGAAAATACACAAAATATATATCTCTTACTGCACATAAAATATCAAAATACACCAAATATATATTATATACTGTATATAAAATATCAAAATACGCCAAATATATATTATATACTGTACAAAAGATATAAAAGCACACTATTATATATTATATACTGTACATAAAATATGAAATATTATTAAATGTATATTATATACTGTACATAAATATATAAGTACACCAAATATACATTATATACTTTACATAAAGTTTGAAAACATACAAATATATATTGTATACTGTACATAAAATATCACAGTACACCAAATATATTTTATATACCGTACATAAAATATCAAAGCACACCAAATATATATTATATACTGTACATAATATAACAAAGTACACCAAATATACCTCATATACTGTACTTAAAATATCACAGTACACCAAATACATATTATGTACTGTACATAAAATATCCTCGTACACTAATTATATTTTATCTACTGTTCATAAAATATCAAGGTACACCAAATCAATATTTTATTGTGTACATAAAATATCAAAGTTCACAAAATATATATTATATACTCTACATAAAATATCAATGTACACCAAGTATACATTATATACTGTTCATAAAATATCTGTTTTATGAACACACCAAATATGTATAACATACTGTACATAAAATATCTAAGCACACCAAATATGTATGATGTAAAGTACCTAAAATATCACAGTACACCAAATACATATTATATACTGTACATAAAATATCAAAGTACACCAAATATATGTTATATACTCTACATAAAATATAAAATTACACCAAACGAATATTATAAACAGTAAATTAAGTGTCTAAGTACACCAAATTTATATTATGTTCTGTACTTAAAATATCAAAGTACACGAACTATATGTTATATACTGTAAATAAAATATCAAAGTACACCAAATAAATATTATAATCTGTACATAAAATATCAATGTACACCAAATATAGTATATACTGTACATAAAATGTGAAAATACACAAAATATATATTATATACTGTACATAAAATATGAAAGGACACCAAATGTATATTATATACTGAACAAAAAATATCAAAGTTCCCCAATCATATATTATATACTGTGCATAAAATATCAAATTAAATTAAATACATATTATATACTGTACATAAAATATAAAAGTACACCAAATATATATTATATACCGTACATAAAATATGAGAATACACAAAATATGTAGTATATACTGTACATAAAATATAAAAGTACACCAAATATATATTATATACTGTACATATAATATAAAAGCACATGAAATATATATTATATACTCTACAAAAAATATCAAAGTTCATCAAATATACATTAAATACTGTACATAAAATATCACAGTACACCAAATATATATTTTATACTGTACATAAAATATCACAGTACACCAAATATATATTATATACTGTACATAACATATCAAAGTACACAAAATATACATTACATACTATACATGAAATATTAAAGTACACCAAATATATATTATATACTGTACATAAAATTAAAAACCACACCAAATATACATTATATACTGTACATAAAATATCAAATTACACTAAATACTTTTTATATACTGTACATAAAATATAAAAGTACACCAAATATATATTATATACTGTAAATAAAATATGAAAATACACAAAATATATATCTCTTACTGCACATAAAATATCAAAATACACCAAATATATATTATATACTGTATATAAAATATCAAATTTCACCAAATATATTTTATATACTGAACATAAAATATCAAAGTTCACCAAATATTCATTATATACTGTACATAAAATATCACAGTAAACCTGATACATATTATATACTGTACATAAAATATCACAATACACCATATAAATATTATAAACTGTACATAAAATATCAAAATACCCCAAATATATGTTATATACTGTACATAAAATACCAAAGTACACCAAATATATATTATATACTGTTAATAAAACATCAAATTAAACTAAATATACATTATATACTGTACATAAAATATAAAAGTACACCAAATACATATTACATACTGCACATAAAATGTGAAAGTACACAAAATACGTATAATACACATTACATAAAATATCACAGTACACCAAATATAAATTATATAATGAACATAAAATATCAAAGTACACCGAATATATATTATATACTGTAAATAAAATATCAAAACACTACAAATATATATTATATACTGTACATAAAATAACAAATTACTCTAAATAAATATTATATACCATATATAAAGTATGAAAGTACACCAAATATATATTATATACTCTACCTAAAATATGAAAATATACAAAATATATATTATATGCTGTACTTAAAATTGCAAAGTACACCAAATATATATTATATACTGTACATAAAATATCAAAGCACACCAAATATACAATATATACTGTACATAAAATATCACAGTACACAAAATATATATTATATACAGCTCATAAAATATCATAGTATAACAAATGTATATTATATATTCTATATAATATATCAAAGTAAACAAAATATACATTATACACTGTAGATAAACTATCAAAATACACAAATATATATCATATACTGTACATAAAATTTGGAAACACACAAAATACATATTATATACTGTACATAAAATATCAGAGTACAACAAATGTATATTATATATTGTATATAATATACCAAAGTACACCAAATATATATTATATATTGTACATAAGATATCAAACTACACCAAATATATATTATATACTGTACATAAAATACCAAAAGACACCAAACGTATTTTATATACTGTAGATAAAATGTCAAAGTTCACCAAATATATATTATATACTGTATATAAAATATCAAATTACACTAAATATATAGGATATACTGTACATAAATTACAAATATACACCAAATATATATTATATACGGTATATAAATGTGAAAATACACAAAATATATATTATATACTGTATATAAAATATCAAAGTACACCAAATATATATTATATACTGTACAAAAGATATAAAAGCACACTATTGTATATTATATACTGTACATAAAATATGAAATAATATTAAATATATATTATATACTGTACATAAATATATAAGTACACCAAATATACATTATATACTTTACATAAAGTTTGAAAACATACAAATATATATTGTATACTGTACATAAAATATCACAGTACACCAAATATATTTTATATACCGTACATAAAATATCAAAGCACACCAAATATATATTATATACTGTACATAATATAACAAAGTACACCAAATATACATCATATACTGTACTTAAAATATCACAGTACACCAAATACATATTATGTACTGTACATAAAATATCCTCGTACACTAATTATATTTTATCTACTGTTCATAAAATATCAAGGTACACCAAATCAATATTTTATTGTGTACATAAAATATCAAAGTTCACAAAATATATATTATATACTCTACATAAAATATCAATGTACACCAAGTATACATTATATACTGTTCATAAAATATCTATTTTATGAACACACCAAATATGTATAACATACTGTACATAAAATATCTAAGCACACCAAATATGTATGATGTAAAGTACCTAAAATATCACAGTACACCAAATACATATTATATACTGTACATAAAATATCAAAGTACACCAAATATATGTTATATACTCTACATAAAATATAAAATTACACCAAACGAATATTATAAACAGTAAATTAAGTGTCTAAGTACACCAAATTTATATTATGTTCTGTACTTAAAATATCAAAGTACACGAACTATATGTTATATACTGTAAATAAAATATCAAAGTACACCAAATAAATATTATAATCTGTACATAAAATATCAATGTACACCAAATATATTATATACTGTACATAAAATGTGAAAATACACAAAATATATATTATATACTGTACATAAAATATGAAAGGACACCAAATGTATATTATATACTGAACAAAAAATATCAAAGTTCCCCAATCATATATTATATACTGTGCATAAAATATCAAATTAAATTAAATACATATTATATACTGTACATAAAATATAAAAGTACACCAAATATATATTATATACCATACATAAAATATGAGAATACACAAAATATGTAGTATATACTGTAAATAAAATATAAAAGTACACCAAATATATATTATATACTGTACATATAATATAAAAGCACATGAAATATATATTATATACTCTACAAATATATCAAACTTCAACAAATATACATTAAATACTGTACATAAAATATTACAGTACACCAAATATATATTTTATACTGTACATAACATATCAAAGTACACAAAATATACATTACATACTATACATAAAATATTAAAGTACACCAAATATACATTACATACTATACATAAAATATAAAAGTACACCAAATATATATTATATACTGTACATAAAATAAAAAACCACACCAAATATATATTATATACTGTACATAAAATATCAAATTACACTAAATACTTTTTATATACTGTACATAAAATATAAAAGTACACCAAATATATATTATATACTGTAAATAAAATATGAAAATACACAAAATATATATCTCTTACTGCACATAAAATATCAAAATACACCAAATATATATTATATACTGTATATAAAATATCAAAATACACCAAATATATATTATATACTGTACAAAAGGTATAAAAGCACACTATTATATATTATATACTGTACATAAAATATGAAATATTATTAAATATATATTATATACTGTACATAAATATATAAGTACACCAAATATACATTATATACTTTACATAAAGTTTGAAAACATACAAATTTATATTGTATACTGTACATAAAATATCAGAGTACACCAAATATATTTTATATACCGTACATAAAATATCAAAGCACACCAAATATATATTATATACTGTACATAATATAACAAAGTACACCAAATATACATCATATACTGTACTTAAAATATCACAGTACACCAAATACATATTATGTACTGTACATAAAATATCCTCGTACACTAATTATATTTTATCTACTGTTCATAAATTATCAAGGTACACCAAATCAATATTTTATTGTGTACATAAAATATCAAAGTTCACAAAATATATATTATATACTCTACATAAAATATCAATGTACACCAAGTATACATTACATACTGTTCATAAAATATCTATTTTATGAACACACCAAATATGTATTACATACTGTACATAAAATATCTAAGCACACCAAATATGTATGATGTAAAGTACCTAAAATATCACAGTACACCAAATATATATTATATACTGTACATAAAATATCAAAGTACACCAAATATATGTTATATACTCTACATGAAATATAAAATTACACCAAACGAATATTATAAACAGTAAATTAAGTGTCTAAGTACACCAAATTTATATTATGTTCTGTACTTAAAATATCAAAGTACACGAACTATATGTTATATACTGTAAATAAAATATCAAAGTACACCAAATAAATATTATAATCTGTACATAAAATATCAATGTACACCAAATATATTATATACTGTACATAAAACGTGAAAATACACAAAATATATATTATATACTGTACATAAAATATGAAAGGACACCAAATGTATATTATATACTGAACAAAAAATATCAAAGTTCCCCAATCATATATTATATACTGTGCATAAACTATCAAATTAAATTAAATACATATCATATACTGTACATAAAATATAAAAGTACACCAAATATATATTATATACCGTACATAAAATATGAGAATACACAAAATATGTAGTATATACTGTACATAAAATATAAAAGTACACCAAATATATATTATATACTGTACATATAATATAAAAGCACATGAAATATATATTATATACTCTACAAAAAATATCAAAGTTCATCAAATATACATTAAATACTGTACATAAAATATCACAGTACACCAAATATATATTTTATACTGTACATAAAATATCACAGTACACCAAATATATATTTTATACTGTACATAACATATCAAAGTACACAAAATATACATTACATACTATACATAAAATATAAAAGTACACCAAATATATATTATATACTGTACATAAAATTAAAAACCACACCAAATATATATTATATACTGTACATAAAATATCAAATTACACTAAATACTTTTTATATACTGTACATAAAATATAAAAGTACACCAAATATATGTTATATACTGTAAATAAAATATGAAACTACACAAAATATATATCTCTTACTGCACATAAAATATCGAAATACACCAAATATATATTATATACTGTATATAAAATATCAAATTTCACCAAATATATTTTATATACTGAACATAAAATATCAAAGTTCACCAAATATTCATTATATACTGTACATAAAATATCACAGTAAACCTGATACATATTATATACTGTACATAAAATATCACAATACACCATATAAATATTATAAACTGTACATAAAATATCAAAATACCCCAAATATATGTTATATACTGTACATAAAATACAAAAGTACACCAAATATATATTATATACTGTAAATAAAACATCAAATTAAACTAAATATACATTATATACCGTACATAAAATATAAAAGTACACCAAATACATATTACATACTGCACATAAAATGTGAAAGTACACAAAATACGTATAATACACATTACATAAAATATCACAGTACACCAAATATAAATTATATAATGAACATAAAATATCAAAGTACACGGAATATATATTATATACTGTAAATAAAATATCAAAACACTACACATATATATTATATACTGTACATAAAATAACAAATTACTCTAAATAAATATTATATACCATATATAAAGTATGAAAGTACATCAAATATATATTATATACTCTACCTAAAATATGAAAATATACAAAATATATATTATATGCTGTACTTAAAATTGCAAAGTACACCAAATATATATTATATACTGTACATAAAATATCAAAGCACACCAAATATACAATATATACTGTACATAAAATATCACAGTACACAAAACATATATTATATACAGCTCATAAAATATCATAGTATAACAAATGTATATTATATATTCTATATAATATATCAAAGTAAACAAAATATATATTATACACTGTACATAAACTATCAAAGTACACAAATATATATCATATACTGTACATAAAATTTGGAAACACACAAAATACATATTATATACTGTACATAAAATATCAGAGTACAACAAATGTATATTATATATTGTATATAAAATACCAAAGTACACCAAATATATATTATATATTGTACATAAAATATCAAACTACACCAAATATATATTATATACTGTACATAAAATACCAAAAGACACCAAACGTATTTTATATACTGTACATAAAATGTCAAAGTTCACCAAATATATATTATATACTGTATATAAAATATCAAATTACACTAAATATATAGGATATACTGTACATAAAATACAAATATACACCAAATATATATTATATACGGTATATAAATGTGAAAATACACAAAATATATATTATATACTGTATATAAAATATCAAAGTACACCAAATATATATTATATACTGTACAAAAGATATAAAAGCACACTATTTTATATTATATACTGTACATAAAATATGAAATAATATTAAGTATATATTATATACTGTACATAAATATATAAGTACACCAAATATACATTATATACTTTACATAAAGTTTGAAAACATACAAATATATATTGTATACCGTACATAAAATATCACAGTACACCAAATATATTTTATATACCGTACATAAAATATCAAAGCACACCAAATATATATTATATACTGTACATAATATAACAAAGTACACCAAATATACATCATATACTGTACTTAAAATATCACAGTACACCAAATACATATTATGTACTGTACATAAAATATCCTCGTACACTAATTATATTTTATCTACTGTTCATAAAATATCAAGGTACACCAAATCAATATTTTATTGTGTACATAAAATATCAAAGTTCACAAAATATATATTATATACTCTACATAAAATATCAATGTACACCAAGTATACATTATATACTGTTCATAAAATATCTATTTTATGAACGCACCAAATATGTATTACATACTGTACATAAAATGTCTAAGCACACCAAATATGTATGATGTAAAGTACCTAAAATATCTCAGTACACCAAATACATATTATATACTGTACATAAAATATCAAAGTACACCATATATATGTTATATACTCTACATAAAATATAAAATTACACCAAACGAATATTATAAACAGTAAATTAAGTGTCTAAGTACACCAAGTTTATATTATGTTCTGTACTTAAAATATCAAAGTACACGAACTATATGTTATATACTGTAAATAAAATATCAAAGTACACCAAATAAATATTATAATCTTTACATAAAATATCAATGTACACCAAATATATTATATACTGTACATAAAATGTGAAAATACACAAAATATATATTATATACTGTACATAAAATATGAAAGGACACCAAATGTATATTATATACTGAACAAAAAATATCAAAGTTCCCCAATCATATATTATATACTGTGCATAAAATATCAAATTAAATTAAATACATATTATATACTGTACATAAAATATAAAAGTACACCAAATATATATTATATACCGTAAATAAAATATGAGAATACACAAAATATGTAGTATATACTGTACATAAAATATAAAAGTACACCAAATATATATTATATACTGTACATATAATATAAAAGCACATGAAATATATATTATATACTCTACAAAAAATGTCAAAGTTCAACAAATATACATTAAATACTGTACATAAAATATCACAGTACACCAAATATATATTTTATACTGTACATAACATATCAAAGTACACAAAATATACATTACATACTATACATAAAATATAAAAGTACACCAAATATATATTATTTACTGTACTTAAAATATCAAAGTACACCAATTATACATTATATACTGCACACAAAATATCACAATAAACCAAATGTATATTATATACGGTACAAAAAATATCACAATACACCATATATATTATATACCGTACATAAAATATCAAAATACCCATATGTATTATACACTGTAAATAAAATATCAAGTACACCAAATATATATAATATACTGTACATAAAATATCAAATTACACTAAATACATATTATATACTGTACATCAAATATAAAATTACACCAAATATATATTATACACTGTGCATAAAATATGAAAATACACAAAATATATATCACATACTATACATAAATTATCAAAGTACACCAAATATATATTATATGCTGTACGTAAAATATCAATTTGAACTAAATATATATTATACACTGTACATAAAATATAAAAGTACAACAAATTTATATTTTATACTGTACATAAAATATGAAAATACACAAAATACATATCACAAACTGTGCATAAATTATGAAAGTATGCCAAATATATATTATATACTGTATATAAAATATCAATTTAAACTAACTATATATTATACACTGTACATAAAATATAAAATTACACCAAATTTATATTTTATACTTTACATAAAATGTGAAAATACACAAAATACGCATTATATACATTATGTAATATATTAAAGTACACCAAATATTTATTATATACTGTACATAAAATATCAAAGCACTGTAAATATATACTACAAACTGTACATAAAATATCCAATTACACTAAATAAATTTTATATACTATACATAAAATATAAAAGTACACCAAATATGTCTTATATACTGTATATAAAATATGAAAATATACTAAGTATATGTTGAATAATGTACATAAAATATCAAAGTACACCAAATATATATTATATACTGTACATAAAATATCAAAATACTCCAAATATATATTATATACTGTAAATAAAATATCAAAGAACACCAAAAATATATTACATACTGTACATAAAATATAAAAATACTCAAAATACATAACATACTGTACATAAAATATAAAATCACAACAAATATATATGTACTGTACATAAAATATGAAATTGCACTAAATACATATTATATACTGTACATAAAATATAAAAGTACACCAAATATATATTATGTACTGTACATAAAATATGAAAATATGCAAAATACATATCACATACTGTAGATAAAATATCAAATTGCACCCAATATATATTATACACTGTACATAAAATATCAAAGTACACCAATTATACATTATATGCGGCACATAAAATATCACTCTACACCAATATATATTATATACCGTACATAAAATATCACAATACACCGTATATATTATATAGTGTACATAAAATATCAAAATAACCCGAATGTATATTATATACTGTCCATAAAATATCAAAGTACACCAAATATATATTATATACTGTACAATAAATATCAAATTAAACTAAATATATATTATATACTGTACATAAAATATAAAAGCAATCCAAATATATATTCTTTACTGTACATAAAATATCAAATTACACTAAATAAATATTAAATACTGTACATAAAATATAAAAGTTCACCAAATATATATTTTATTCTGAAAGTAAAATATCAAAATATACCATATATATATTATATACTGTTCATAAAGTATCAAAGTACACCAAATATATATTATATACTCTACATAAAATATCAAAGCACACCAAATACGTTTTATATACCGTACATAAAATAACAAAGTAGACCAAATATACATTTTATGATGTACAAAAAATATCACAGTACACCAAATATACACAATTTACAGTACATAAAATATCAAAGTACAACAAATATGTATTATATACAATACATAAAATGTGAAAATACAGAAAATATATATTATATACAGTACATGAATTATGAAAGGACACCAAATATATATTATATGCTGAACAAAAAATACAAAAGTACACCAAATATATACTATACACTGTACAAAAAATATGAAAGTATACAAAATATATATTTTTTACTGTACACAAAATATCAAAGTACACCAAATATATATTATGTACTGTACATAAAATGTGAAAATACAGAAAATACATATTATATACTGTACATGAATTATGAAAGGACACCAAATATATATTATATACTGTCCATAAAATATCAAAGTACACCAAATATACATTATGTACTGTACAAAAAAATCACAGTACACCAAATATATACAATAGACAGTACATAAAATATCAAAGTACACCAAATGTATATTACATACTGTACATAAAATGTGAAAATACACAATATATATATTATACACTGTACATAAAACATTAAAGTACACCAAATATACATTATATTCTGTATATAAAATGTCACAATACAGCAAATGTATACAACATACAGTACATAAAATATCAAACTACACCAAATATATATTATATACTGTACAAATAATATAAAATCACACCCAATATATATTACATACTGTACATAAAATATCAAATTACACTAAATACATATTATATACTGTAGAAAATATATAAAAGTACACCAAATACATATCATGTTCTGTACATAAAATGTGAAAATACGTGAAATACATATCACACCCTGTACATAAAATATCAAAGTACACCAAATATATATTATATACTGTACAGAAAATATCAAATTAAACTAAAGATATATTATATACTGTACATAAAATATAAAAGTACACCAAATATATGTTATATACTGTACATAAAATGTGAAAATCCAAAAAATATATATTATATACCGTACATAAAATATGAAACAACACCAAATGTGTATTATATAATGAACAAAAAATATCAAACTTCACCAATTACATATTATATAGTGTACATAAAATATCAAATTAAACTAAATATATATTAAATACTGTACATAAAATTGCAAAGCACACCAAATATATATTATATACTGTACATAAAATATCAAAGAACTCCAAATATATATTATATATTCTACATAAAATATAAAATTACACCAAATGAATATTATATACTGTAAATTAAGTGTCAAAGTACAACAAATATATATTATATAATGTACATAAAATGTCAAATTACACTAAATACATATTATATACTGTACATAAATAATAAAAGAACACCAAACATATATTATATACTGTACATAAAATATGAAAATTCACAAAATATATATTATATAGTGTACATAAAATATCACACTACACCAGATATATATTATATACTGTACATATATTATCAAAGCACACGAAATATATAACGCATACTGTAGATAAAATATCAAAGTACACCAAATATACATTATACACTGCATAAAATAACACAGTACACCAAATATATATTATAGACTGTACATAAAATATCACAGTACACCAAATATATATTACATATTGTACATAAGATATCAAAATACACCAAATATATATTATATACTGTACATAAATTATCAAAGCACACCAAATATATACTATATACTGTACATAAAATATCAGAACACACCAACTATACATTATATGCTTTACATAAAATATCAAATTACACTAAATTAATATTATATACCATACATTAAATATCATTGCACACCAAATATATATTATATACTTTACATAAAATATGAAATTATACCAAACATATACTATATACTGTACATAAAATACCAAAGTACACGAAATATATAATATATACTGTACATAAAATATAAAAGCACAAGAAATAAATATTATATACTGTACATAAAATATCAAAGTACACCAAGTATATGTTATATACTGTACATACAATATCACAGTACACCAAGTATATATTATATACTGTACCTAAAATATCAAAGGACACAAATTATACAATATATACTCCACAGAAAATATTATAGTACACCAAATATATATTATATAATGTACATAAAATATCACAATACACCATATATAATATACTGTACATGAAATATGAAAATACCCCAAATATATATTATATACTGTACATAAAATATCAAAGTACACCAAATATATATTATATACTGTAAATAAAATATAAAATCACAACAAATATATATTATATACTGTAATAAATTGTGAAAATACACAAAATACGCATTATATACTGTATATAAAGTATCAAAGTACACCAAATATATATTATATGCTGTACATAAAATATCGAAGGACACCAAATATATATTATGTACTGTAAATAAAATATGAAACTACACTAAATAAATATTATATACCATACATAAAATATAAAAGTACACCAAATATATATTATATACTGTACAAAAAATAAGAAGATATACAAAATATATATTACATACTGTAAATAAAATATCGAAGTACACCAAACATATTTTATATACTGTACATAAAATATCAAAGTACACCAGATATACATTATATACTGTACATAAAATATCAAAGTACACCAAATACATATTATATACTGTACATATAATATCAAACAAAACTAAATATATTATATACTGTACATAAAATATAAAAGTACACCAAATATATATTATATACTATACATAAAATGTGAAAATACACAAAAAAGTTTTATATACTGTACATAAAATATAAAAGTACACCAAATATATATTATATACTTTACATAAAATAAAGCACACCAAATATATATTATATACTGTAGATAAAATGTGAAAGTACCCAAAATATATATTATATACTGTACAAAAAATATCATAATACCACAAATATATATAATATACTGTACATAAAATATCAAAGGGCACAAATGTATATTCTATACTTTACATAAGATATCAAGGTTCACCAAATATATGTTATATACAGTACATAAAATTTCAATTTATACTAAATATATATTACATACTGTAAATAAAATATAAAATTACGCAAAATACATATTATGTACTGTACATAAAATATAAAATACACAAAATATATATTATATACTGTACATAAAATATGAAAATACACAAAATACATATCACATACTGTACATAAAATATCAAAATTCACCAAATATATAATATATAATGTACATAAAATATCAAAGTACACCAAATACACATTATATACTGCACATAAAATATCACAGTACACCAAATATATATTATATACTGTACATAAAATATCACAATACACCATATATATTATATAGTGTACATACAATATCAAAATACCCCTAATATATATTATATACTGAACATAAAATATCAAAGTACACCTAATATATATTAAATACTGTACATAAAATATAAAATCACACCAAATATATATTATATACTGTACATAAAATGTGAAAATACACAAAATACGTATTATATACTGCACGTAAAATATCAAATTACACCAAATATATACTATATGCTGTACATAAAATATCAAAGCACACCAAATATATATTATATACTGTACATAAAATATGAAATTACACTAAATAAATATTATATACTTTACATAAAATATAAAAGTACACCAAATATATATTATATACTGTACATAAAATATGAAAATACACAAAATACATATCACATACTGTACATAAAATGTCAAAATACACCAAATATATATTATATACTGTACATAAAATATCAAAGTACACCAATTATACATTATATGCGGCACATAAAATATCACTCTACACCAATATATATTATATACCGTACATAAAATATCACAATACACCGTATATATTATATAGTGTACATAAAATATCAAAATAACCCGAATGTATATTATATACTGTCCATAAAATATCAAAGTACACCAAATATATATTATATACTGTACAATAAATATCAAATTAAACTAAATATATATTATATACTGTACATAAAATATAAAAGCAATCCAAATATATATTCTTTACTGTACATAAAATATCAAATTACACTAAATAAATATTAAATACTGTACATAAAATATAAAAGTTCACCAAATATATATTTTATTCTGAAAGTAAAATATCAAAATATACCATATATATATTATATACTGTTCATAAAGTATCAAAGTACACCAAATATATATTATATACTCTACATAAAATATCAAAGCACACCAAATACGTATTATATACCGTACATAAAATAACAAAGTAGACCAAATATACATTTTATGATGTACAAAAAATATCACAGTACACCAAATATACACAATTTACAGTACATAAAATATCAAAGTACAACAAATATGTATTATATACAATACATAAAATGTGAAAATACAGAAAATATATATTATATACAGTACATGAATTATGAAAGGACACCAAATATATATTATATGCTGAACAAAAAATACAAAAGTACACCAAATATATACTATACACTGTACAAAAAATATGAAAGTATACAAAATATATATTTTTTACTGTACACAAAATATCAAAGTACACCAAATATATATTATGTACTGTACATAAAATGTGAAAATACAGAAAATACATATTATATACTGTACATGAATTATGAAAGGACACCAAATATATATTATATACTGTCCATAAAATATCAAAGTACACCAAATATACATTATGTACTGTACAAAAAAATCACAGTACACCAAATATATACAATAGACAGTACATAAAATATCAAAGTACACCAAATGTATATTACATACTGTACATAAAATGTGAAAATACACAATATATATATTATACACTGTACATAAAACATTAAAGTACACCAAATATACATTATATTCTGTATATAAAATGTCACAATACAGCAAATGTATACAACATACAGTACATAAAATATCAAACTACACCAAATATATATTATATACTGTACAAATAATATAAAATCACACCCAATATATATTACATACTGTACATAAAATATCAAATTACACTAAATACATATTATATACTGTAGAAAATATATAAAAGTACACCAAATACATATCATGTTCTGTACATAAAATGTGAAAATACGTGAAATACATATCACACCCTGTACATAAAATATCAAAGTACACCAAATATATATTATATACTGTACAGAAAATATCAAATTAAACTAAAGATATATTATATACTGTACATAAAATATAAAAGTACACCAAATATATGTTATATACTGTACATAAAATGTGAAAATCCAAAAAATATATATTATATACCGTACATAAAATATGAAACAACACCAAATGTGTATTATATAATGAACAAAAAATATCAAACTTCACCAATTACATATTATATAGTGTACATAAAATATCAAATTAAACTAAATATATATTAAATACTGTACATAAAATTGCAAAGCACACCAAATATATATTATATACTGTACATAAAATATCAAAGAACTCCAAATATATATTATATATTCTACATAAAATATAAAATTACACCAAATGAATATTATATACTGTAAATTAAGTGTCAAAGTACAACAAATATATATTATATAATGTACATAAAATGTCAAATTACACTAAATACATATTATATACTGTACATAAATAATAAAAGAACACCAAACATATATTATATACTGTACATAAAATATGAAAATTCACAAAATATATATTATATAGTGTACATAAAATATCACACTACACCAGATATATATTATATACTGTACATATACTATCAAAGCACACAAAATATATAACGCATACTGTAGATAAAATATCAAAGTACACCAAATATACATTATACACTGCATAAAATAACACAGTACACCAAATATATATTATAGACTGTACATAAAATATCACAGTACACCAAATATATATTATATACTGTACATAAAATATCAAAGTACACCAAATATATATTATATACTGTAAATAAAATATAAAATCACAACAAATATATATTATATACTGTAATAAATTGTGAAAATACACAAAATACGCATTATATACTGTATATAAAGTATCAAAGTACACCAAATATATATTATATGCTGTACATAAAATATCGAAGGACACCAAATATATATTATGTACTGTAAATAAAATATGAAACTACACTAAATAAATATTATATACCATACATAAAATATAAAAGTACACCAAATATATATTATATACTGTACAAAAAATAAGAAGATATACAAAATATATATTACATACTGTAAATAAAATATCGAAGTACACCAAACATATTTTATATACTGTACATAAAATATCAAAGTACACCAGATATACATTATATACTGTACATAAAATATCAAAGTACACCAAATACATATTATATACTGTACATATAATATCAAACAAAACTAAATATATTATATACTGTACATAAAATATAAAAGTACACCAAATATATATTATATACTATACATAAAATGTGAAAATACACAAAAAATTTTATATACTGTACATAAAATATAAAAGTACACCAAATATATATTATATACTTTACATAAAATAAAGCACACCAAATATATATTATATACTGTAGATAAAATGTGAAAGTACACAAAATATATATTATATACTGTACAAAAAATATCATAATACCACAAATATATATAATATACTGTACATAAAATATCAAAGGGCACAAATGTATATTCTATACTTTACATAAGATATCAAGGTTCACCAAATATATGTTATATACAGTACATAAAATTTCAAATTATACTAAATATATATTACATACTGTAAATAAAATATAAAATTACGCAAAATACATATTATGTACTGTACATAAAATATAAAATACACAAAATATATATTATATACTGTACATAAAATATGAAAATACACAAAATACATATCACATACTGTACATAAAATATCAAAATACACCAAATAAATAATATATAATGTACATAAAATATCAAAGTACACCAAATACACATTATATACTGCACATAAAATATCACAGTACACCAAATATATATTATATACTGTACATAAAATATCACAATACACCATATATATTATATAGTGTACATACAATATCAAAATACCCCTAATATATATTATATACTGAACATAAAATATCAAAGTACACCTAATATATATTAAATACTGTACATAAAATATAAAATCACACCAAATATATATTATATCCTGTACATAAAATGTGAAAATACACAAAATACGTATTATATACTGCACGTAAAATATCAAAGTACACCAAATATATATTATATGCTGTACATAAAATATCAAAGCACACCAAATATATATTATATACTGTACATAAAATATGAAATTACACTAAATAAATATTATATACTTTACATAAAATATAAAAGTACACCAAATATATATTATATACTGTACATAAAATATGAAAATACACAAAATACATATCACATACTGTACATAAAATGTCAAAATACACCAAATATATATTATATACTGTACATAAAATATCAAAGTACACCAATTATACATTATATGCGGCACATAAAATATCACTCTACACCAATATATATTATATACCGTACATAAAATATCACAATACACCGTATATATTATATAGTGTACATAAAATATCAAAATAACCCGAATGTATATTATATACTGTCCATAAAATATCAAAGTACACCAAATATATATTATATACTGTACAATAAATATCAAATTAAACTAAATATATATTATATACTGTACATAAAATATAAAAGCAATCCAAATATATATTCTTTACTGTACATAAAATATCAAATTACACTAAATAAATATTAAATACTGTACATAAAATATAAAAGTTCACCAAATATATATTTTATTCTGAAAGTAAAATATCAAAATATACCATATATATATTATATACTGTTCATAAAGTATCAAAGTACACCAAATATATATTATATACTCTACATAAAATATCAAAGCACACCAAATACGTTTTATATACCGTACATAAAATAACAAAGTAGACCAAATATACATTTTATGATGTACAAAAAATATCACAGTACACCAAATATACACAATTTACAGTACATAAAATATCAAAGTACAACAAATATGTATTATATACAATACATAAAATGTGAAAATACAGAAAATATATATTATATACAGTACATGAATTATGAAAGGACACCAAATATATATTATATGCTGAACAAAAAATACAAAAGTACACCAAATATATACTATACACTGTACAAAAAATATGAAAGTATACAAAATATATATTTTTTACTGTACACAAAATATCAAAGTACACCAAATATATATTATGTACTGTACATAAAATGTGAAAATACAGAAAATACATATTATATACTGTACATGAATTATGAAAGGACACCAAATATATATTATATACTGTCCATAAAATATCAAAGTACACCAAATATACATTATGTACTGTACAAAAAAATCACAGTACACCAAATATATACAATAGACAGTACATAAAATATCAAAGTACACCAAATGTATATTACATACTGTACATAAAATGTGAAAATACACAATATATATATTATACACTGTACATAAAACATTAAAGTACACCAAATATACATTATATTCTGTATATAAAATGTCACAATACAGCAAATGTATACAACATACAGTACATAAAATATCAAACTACACCAAATATATATTATATACTGTACAAATAATATAAAATCACACCCAATATATATTACATACTGTACATAAAATATCAAATTACACTAAATACATATTATATACTGTAGAAAATATATAAAAGTACACCAAATACATATCATGTTCTGTACATAAAATGTGAAAATACGTGAAATACATATCACACCCTGTACATAAAATATCAAAGTACACCAAATATATATTATATACTGTACAGAAAATATCAAATTAAACTAAAGATATATTATATACTGTACATAAAATATAAAAGTACACCAAATATATGTTATATACTGTACATAAAATGTGAAAATCCAAAAAATATATATTATATACCGTACATAAAATATGAAACAACACCAAATGTGTATTATATAATGAACAAAAAATATCAAACTTCACCAATTACATATTATATAGTGTACATAAAATATCAAATTAAACTAAATATATATTAAATACTGTACATAAAATTGCAAAGCACACCAAATATATATTATATACTGTACATAAAATATCAAAGAACTCCAAATATATATTATATATTCTACATAAAATATAAAATTACACCAAATGAATATTATATACTGTAAATTAAGTGTCAAAGTACAACAAATATATATTATATAATGTACATAAAATGTCAAATTACACTAAATACATATTATATACTGTACATAAATAATAAAAGAACACCAAACATATATTATATACTGTACATAAAATATGAAAATTCACAAAATATATATTATATAGTGTACATAAAATATCACACTACACCAGATATATATTATATACTGTACATATATTATCAAAGCACACGAAATATATAACGCATACTGTAGATAAAATATCAAAGTACACCAAATATACATTATACACTGCATAAAATAACACAGTACACCAAATATATATTATAGACTGTACATAAAATATCACAGTACACCAAATATATATTACATATTGTACATAAGATATCAAAATACACCAAATATATATTATATACTGTACATAAATTATCAAAGCACACCAAATATATACTATATACTGTACATAAAATATCAGAACACACCAACTATACATTATATGCTTTACATAAAATATCAAATTACACTAAATTAATATTATATACCATACATTAAATATCATTGCACACCAAATATATATTATATACTTTACATAAAATATGAAATTATACCAAACATATACTATATACTGTACATAAAATACCAAAGTACACGAAATATATAATATATACTGTACATAAAATATAAAAGCACAAGAAATAAATATTATATACTGTACATAAAATATCAAAGTACACCAAGTATATGTTATATACTGTACATACAATATCACAGTACACCAAGTATATATTATATACTGTACCTAAAATATCAAAGGACACAA